>NW_026890982.1:0-91562 GCF_015708825.2 Lethenteron reissneri
GCGCGAGGCTGTAACAGTAGGGGCGTCGCGTTCGAATGCCGGCGAAACCGTAGCGGGTAATAGGGAGGTGGGGTAACGTAAACGGAATAGGGGATGCAGGCGGGAGGGACCCCGGGGGCCAACGGCCCCCACACACCTGCCTGGGTATTTTGTACCATCGGACACTCAACCCCCACAACTCCCAATCGGTGATGGGGCAGTTGTGGAGAGAGTGGAGAGTTTCCCATACCTGGGCAGTGTGCTTATGACCGGCTCCAGTTTATCAGCAGAGGTCCCACTCCGAATCAGTCGAGCGGCAATATCTTTTCATCGGTTGCGTAACGCTGTGTGGAAGCTACCTGGTCTGTCGCTCCGCACGAAGCTTCAGGTCTTCTCGGCCACGGTCATTCCCTCCCTTCATAATCAACGTTTTTGGGTTTAGATCGCGTTATTGCCCGATGATGCTGGATGCAATTACCAGCGAAACGTCGTACTCAAATTGTAAATGTTGTGGCTTCAACACACCGGTGGGCTAAAGCAGTGAACTATTTGTCTTTTGTCAACGTGACACATTTTTACTGATTGGCCGTGTCGGGTGGTGGAGGGTTACGACACATTTATAAATAACGCGATCTAAACCCAAAAACGTTGATTATGAATAACATTGGTCGCGAAAGCCTACGTGTTAAATTCCCTCCCTTCTCTACGCTTGTGAAACGTGGACCCCCCTAATGGAGCATCTTCGCCGGTTGGAAACATTTAGGCTGGCCTGCCTACGATCCATCCTGGGTTTAACCAGGCTGGATTGTGTGAGGAGCTCACAAATCCTTGAAAGATCTGGGCAAAGTCCCATCAGTGAGCTCCTCCGGCAGGCAAGGCTGCGTTGGCTGGGTCATGTAGCCCGCATGCCCAGCCACCGCATGCCTAAACAGCTTTTGTTCGGCCGGATCGAGGGGGCTAGACGGGCGCGGCACGGGCTAGAGAAGAGATGGAGTGATGTGGTACAGGAGGACGTGGAGCTGAGTGGACTTGCCGATGACTGGTACCAGCGGTGTCAAGATCGGCCTCAGTGGAGGAGGCTCGTGAAGGACGCTACTGGGCAGTTGGAGGCAGTCGCCCTCCAACAACAACGGAGGGCGGAGGAGCGACGCTCACAACAACGAGCGGAGCGCCGGGTGGCTAAAGCACAGCAAGTTGGCACAGTAGGGGGCACAGGTGGTGCATCAGCCAGTCATCTCGGTCATCTCGGTCAGTCGACCCGTGGCACCTGGGTCTGCCCCGTGACCTCCTGCCAGCGGGCTTTCGACACTTCACGTGGCCTCAAGGTGCACTTGGCCTGGCACAAGCATCGTGGTGACGTCACCGCCACTTAGTGGCGAATGGCGGTTGTTGTTGTTGTATTATGACCACACGTACACACACACGTACACACACGTACACACACACGTACACACACACGTACACACACGTACACACACGTGTGTGTGTACGTGTGTGTACGTGCGGTGCGTGCTGTCAGAGTCTTCCGGAAGACGCTGGGTCAAATTTAACCCCCATTTAAAATTTGATTTAAAAAAATATATTGACCTTGGGAGATGCGGGAATCGATCCCGCCACCTCTCGCATGCCAAGCGCGTGGGGGTCTCTTGTCTTCTTCCCGCCACGCGTCACTCTCAGCCTGTGGAGGGGGGGTGGATGGGGGGGTGGAGGGGGGGGTGGATGGGGGGGTGGAGGGATGGGGGGGGGTAGATGGATGAGGGGGAGTGGAGGGCTGGAGGGGGGGGATTGGCGGAGGGCGGGTCACGTGATGGGGGGGAGGGGCAGTCACGTGATGGGGGGGAGGGGCAGTCACGTGATGGGGGGGGGAGGGGCAGTCACGTGATGGGGGGGGAGGGGCAGTCACGTGATGGGGGGAGGGGCAGTCACGTGGCTACGTGTGGGGGGGGGTGAGTTTGTTGGTGTGAGGGCGAGTGGAGGGAGTGGATTGAGGCGCGGAGCAAGAGAGACGCAGAGAGAAGGCGAGTGGTGGTGATGGTGGTGGTGATGATGGTGGCGGTGATGGTGGTGGCGGTGATGGTGGTGGCGGTGATGGTGGTGGAGGTGGTGATGGTTGTAGTGGTGGTGATGGTGGTGGTAGTGATGATGGTGGTGATGGTGGTGGTGATGGTGGTTATGGTGGTGATGGTGGTGGTGGTTGAGGTGGTGATGGTTGTAAAGGTGGTTATGGTCGTGGTGATGGTGGTGGTGATGGTTGTGGAGGTGGTGATGGTCGTGGAGTTGGTGATTGTAATAGTGGAGGTGATGGTGGTGGTGATAGTGGTTGTGGTGGTGATGATGATGGTGGTTCGAGGTGGTGGTGGTCGTGGTGGTGCATTCACTACCTTAACAGTACTCGCTCTGTCTCTCTCTCCCCATCCCTCCTCATCTCGCCCCATCTCTCTCCCCGTGTCTCTCCCCCCGTGTCTTTCCCCGTATCTCTCTGTACGTAATGTGCGTACACAGCACCACGTACAGTGTGCACTGTGTACACACAGCAGCACGTACAGTGTGCACGGTGCGTGCGGTACAGTTTCAGTGTGCGCGGTAAGTCACTACTGTGCGTGCAATATAGCCTCACAGAAGCAGGTGGAGGAGGTGGTGAGCGTGGTGGTGGTGAGGGTGGTGGTGGTGGTGATGGTGGTGGAGGTGGTGGTGATGGTGGTGATGATGATGGTGGGGGGTGGAGGTGGTGATGGTGGTGGTGATGGTGGTGGTGGTTGAGGTGGTGGTGGTTGTGGTGGAGGTGGTGATGGTGGTGATGGTGATGATGGTGGTGGTGATGATGGTGGTGGTGATGGTGGTGGTGGTGATGATGGTGGTGATGGTGGTGATGGTGGTGGGTTTCGTGACTGCAGGGATTCATCTTCTTGGTTCTTTCGGTAAAGTCACGTAGAAGGGAAGTAATAAAATAATAAAAATAAAACATAATAAAACAATTCTCACGACGTTTCGGCCACAACGCAAGCAGCCGTCCTCAGGTGAAAACCAGGTCTGTCGAGGCGACAGCGTCTGAGGACGGCTGCTTGCGTTGTGGCCGAAACGTCGTGAGAATTATTGTATTATGTTTTATTTTTATTATTTTATTATTTCCATTCTACGTGACTTTACCGAAAGAACCAAGAAGATGAATACTTGCAGTCACGAAAGTTTCAAATCTAGAATTAGTGAAGCCCTGTTGATGGTCCCCAGCGAACAGCCCATGGGTAGCGCCCAGCCTCATTCTAGATTTAAAGCTTTGGTGACTGCAATGAGTCGTACTCTCTGGTTTTTTCGGTAAAGTCACGTAGGTGAGAAATCTAAATTAATAAAAGTAATATAAAAATATAATTTACTTGATACAGCAAGCGTGCTGTGACGGTTCCACCTGAAGACGGAAGCTTGTGTTGCCTCCGAAACGTCGTGATTTTTTAAAATTCGTTGGGGGATGCAGACGCCTGCGATGGATTTTTATTGATAAATTATCGACGATGACGACCCGCTAGGGATGTGATCTCACCACTTGTGAGAGAAAACGTGAGGTAAGGAGTGTCCTCTAACGTCCAGTCCGTGATTTGCAGATGATTTGCAGGTGCAGTGTTGAGTCTATGGGGCAGTGTTGAGTCTATGGGGCAGTGTTGAGTCTATGGGCAGTGTTGAGTCTATGGTGCAGTGTTGAGTCTATGGTGCAGTTTGAGCTCTGGAGTCTATGGACAGTGTTGAGTCTATGGGCAGTGTTGAGTCTATGGGCAGTGTTGAGTCTATGGTGCAGTGTTGAGTCTATGGTGCAGTGTTGAGTCTATGGGCAGTGTTGAGTCTATGGGGCAGTGTTGAGTCTATGGGCAGTGTTGAGTCTATGGGCAGTGCTGAGTCTATGGGCAGTGTTGAGTCTATGGGACAGTGTTGAGTCTATGGGTAGTGTTGAGTCTATGGGACAGTGTTGAGTCTATGGGCAGTGTTGAGTCTATGGGCAGTGTTGAGTCTATGGTGCAGTGTTGAGTCTATAGGGCAGTGTTGAGTCTATGGGGCAGTGTTGAGTCTATGGGGCAGTGTTGAGTCTATGGGCAGTGTTGAATCTATGGTGCAGTGTTGAGTCTATGGGCAGTGTTGAGTCTATGGTGCAGTGTTGAGTCTATGGACAGTGTTGAGTCTATGGGGCAGTGTTGAGTCTATGGGGCAGTGTTGAGTCTATGGGGCAGTGTTGAGTCTATGGGGCAGTGTTGAGTCTATGGGGCAGTGTTGAGTCTATGGGGCAGTGTTGAGTCTATGGGGCAGTGTTGAGTCTATGGGGCAGTG
Source organism: Lethenteron reissneri (assembly GCF_015708825.2). Taxonomy (NCBI): domain Eukaryota; kingdom Metazoa; phylum Chordata; class Hyperoartia; order Petromyzontiformes; family Petromyzontidae; genus Lethenteron; species Lethenteron reissneri. The sequence continues at coordinate 4,291 of NW_026890982.1, forward strand.
TTGAGTCTATGGGGGAGTGTTGAGTCTATGGGCAGTGTTGAGTCTATGGTGCAGTGTTGAGTCTATGGTGCAGTGTTGAGTCTATGGTGCAGTGTTGAGTCTATGGACAGTGTTGAGTCTATGGACAGTGTTGAGTCTATGGACAGTGTTGAGTCTATGGTGCAGTGTTGAGTCTACGGTGGAGTGTTGAGTCTATGGACAGTGATAATTGGTTCTTTACCCTTCTATCTGGCAACAAAACTGACACCTTTTTGCAAGGAGTCATGTTTGCATAGACCGCAATACCTGCAGTCATAATACAAACAAAAGAACATAACTCTGATGTGCACTGTCCTTGAAGTTGATTGGTCCACACCCGATACAGCTTTCCTTAGAGCCTAGTCTCATATGGGTTGGACCAGATGACGCCAAAAGGCGCAACTTCAAGGACAGTGCACATCAGAGTTATGTTCTTTTGTTTGTATTATGACTGCAGGTATTGCGGTCTATGCAAACATGACTCCTTGCAAAAAAGGTGTCAGTTTTGTTGCCAGATAGAAGGGTAAAGAACCAATTATCATATTTTTACTGGCAAATGAGGTCCCCATAGTCTATGGACAGTGTTGAGTCTATGGACAGTGTTGAGTCTATGGGCAGTGTTGAGTCTATGGACAGTGTTGAGTCTATGGACAGTGTTGAGTCTATGGACAGTGTTGAGTCTATGGTGCAGTGTTTAGTCTATGGTGCAGTGTTGAGTCTATGGGCAGTGTTGAGTCTATGGTGCAGTGTTGAGTCTATGGGCAGTGTTGAGTCTATGGTGCAGTGTTGAGTCTATGGGCAGTGTTGAGTCTATGGTGCAGTGTTGAGTCTATGGGGCAGTGTTGAGTCTATGGGGCAGTGTTGAGTCTATGGGGCAGTGTTGAGTCTATGGGGCAGTGTTGAGTCTATGGGGCAGTGTTGAGTCTATGGGCAGTGTTGAGTCTATGGGCAGTGTTGAGTCTATGGGCAGTGTTGAGTCTATGGGCAGTGTTGAGTCTATGGTGCAGTGTTGAGTCTATGGTGCAGTGTTGAGTCTATGGGGCAGTGTTGAGTCTATGGGGCAGTGTTGAGTCTATGGGGCAGTGTTGAGTCTATGGGCAGTGTTGAATCTATGGTGCAGTGTTGAGTCTATGGGCAGTGTTGAGTCTATGGTGCAGTGTTGAGTCTATGGGACAGTGTTGAGTCTATGGGCAGTGTTGAGTCTATGGGCAGTGTTGAGTCTATGGGCAGTGTTGAGTCTATGGTGCAGTGTTGAGTCTATGGTGCAGTGTTGAGTCTATGGGCAGTGTTGAGTCTATGGGGCAGTGTTGAGTCTATGGGCAGTGTTGAGTCTATGGGCAGTGTTGAGTCTATGGTGCAGTGTTGAGTCTATGGGCAGTGTTGAGTCTATGGGCAGTGTTGAGTCTATGGGGCAGTGTTGAGTCTATGGGGCAGTGTTGAGTCTATGGGGCAGTGTTGAGTCTATGGGGCAGTGTTGAGTCTATGGGGCAGTGTTGAGTCTATGGGGAGTGTTGAGTCTATGGGCAGTGTTGAGTCTATGGTGCAGTGTTGAGTCTATGGTGCAGTGTTGAGTCTATGGTGCAGTGTTGAGTCTATGGACAGTGTTGAGTCTATGGACAGTGTTGAGTCTATGGTGCAGTGTTGAGTCTATGGTGCAGTGTTGAGTCTACGGTGGAGTGTTGAGTCTATGGACAGTGATAATTGGTTCTTTACCCTTCTATCTGGCAACAAAACTGACACCTTTTTGCAAGGAGTCATGTTTGCATAGACCGCAATACCTGCAGTCATAATACAAACAAAAGAACATAACTCTGATGTGCACTGTCCTTGAAGTTGATTGGTCCACACCCGAGACAGCTTTCCTTAGAGCCTAGTCTCATATGGGTTGGACCAGATGACGCCAAAAGGCGCAACTTCAAGGACAGTGCACATCAGAGTTATGTTCTTTTGTTTGTATTATGACTGCAGGTATTGCGGTCTATGCAAACATGACTCCTTGCAAAAAAGGTGTCAGTTTTGTTGCCAGATAGAAGGGTAAAGAACCAATTATCATATTTTTACTGGCAAATGAGGTCCCCATAGTCTATGGACAGTGTTGAGTCTATGGACAGTGTTGAGTCTATGGGCAGTGTTGAGTCTATGGACAGTGTTGAGTCTATGGACAGTGTTGAGTCTATGGTGCAGTGTTTAGTCTATGGTGCAGTGTTGAGTCTATGGGCAGTGTTGAGTCTATGGTGCAGTGTTGAGTCTATGGGCAGTGTTGAGTCTATGGTGCAGTGTTGAGTCTATGGGCAGTGTTGAGTCTATGGTGCAGTGTTAAGTCTATGGGTAGTGTTGAGTCTATGGGCAGTGTTGAGTCTATGGTGCAGTGTTGAGTCTATGGGGCAGTGTTGAGTCTATGGGGCAGTGTTGAGTCTATGGGGCAGTGTTGAGTCTATGGGGCAGTGTTGAGTCTATGGGGCAGTGTTGAGTCTATGGGGCAGTGTTGAGTCTATGGGGCAGTGTTGAGTCTATGGGGCAGTGTTGAGTCTATGGGGCAGTGTTGAGTCTATGGGCAGTGTTGAGTCTATGGTGCAGTGTGAGTCTATGGTGCAGTGTTGAGTCTATGGTGCAGTGTTGAGTCTATGGACAGTGTTGAGTCTATGGACAGTGTTGAGTCTATGGACAGTGTTGAGTCTATGGTGCAGTGTTGAGTCTACGGTGGAGTGTTGAGTCTATGGACAGTGTTGAGTCTATGGACAGTGTTGAGTCTATGGGCAATGTTGAGTCTATGGACAGTGTTGAGTCTATGGACAGTGTTGAGTCTATGGTGCAGTGTTTAGTCTATGGTGCAGTGTTGAGTCTATGGGCAGTGTTGAGTCTATGGTGCAGTGTTGAGTCTATGGGCAGTGTTGAGTCTATGGTGCAGTGTTGAGTCTATGGGGCAGTGTTGAGTCTATGGGGCAGTGTTGAGTCTATGGGGCAGTGTTGAGTCTATGGGGCAGTGTTGAGTCTATGGGGCAGTGTTGAGTCTATGGTGCAGTGTTGAGTCTATGGTGCAGTGTTGAGTCTATGGACAGTGTTGAGTCTATGGTGCAGTGTTGAGTCTATGGTGCAGTGTTGAGTCTATGGGGCAGTGTTGAGTCTATGGGCAGTGCTGAGTCTATGGTGCAGTGCTGAGTCTATGGGGCAGTGTTGAGTCTATGGGGCAGTGTTGAGTCTATGGGGCAGTGTTGAGTCTATGGTGCAGTGTTGAGTCTATGGTGCAGTGTTGAATCTATGGGCAGTGCTGAGTCTATGGTGCAGTGTTGAGTCTATGGTGCAGTGTTGAGTCTATGGACAGTGTTGAGTCTATGGTGCAGTGTTGAGTCTATGGGGCAGTGTTGAGTCTATGGGCAGTGTTGAGTCTATGGTGCAGTGTTGAGTCTATGGGCAGTGCTGAGTCTATGGTGCAGTGCTGAGTCTATGGGTAGTGTTGAGTCTATGGGTAGTGTCGAGTCTATGGGCAGTGTTGAGTCTATGGGCAGTGTTGAGTCTATGGTGCAGTGTTGAGTCTATGGGCAGTGTTGAGTCTATGGGCAGTGTTGAGTCTATGGGCAGTGTTGAGTCTATGGTGCAGTGTTGAGTCAATGGGCAGTGTTGAGTCTATGGTGCAGTGTTGAGTCTATGGGCAGTGTTGAGTCTATGGGCAGTGTTGAGTCTATGGGCAGTGTTGAGTCTATGGTGCAGTGTTGAGTCAATGGGCAGTGTTGAGTCTATGGTGCAGTGTTGAGTCTATGGGCAGTGTTGAGTCTATGGGTAGTGTTGAGTCTATGGGACAGTGTTGAGTCTATGGGCAGTGTTGAGTCTATGGTGCAGTGTTGAGTCTATGGGGCAGTGTTGAGTCTATGGGGCAGTGTTGAGTCTATGGGGCAGTGTTGAGTCTATGGGCAGTGTTGAATCTATGGTGCAGTGTTGAGTCTATGGGCAGTGTTGAGTCTATGGGCAGTGTTGAGTTTATGGTGCAGTGTTGAGTCTATGGGGCAGTGTTGAGTCTATGGGGCAGTGTTGAGTCTATGGTGCAGTGTTGAGTCTATGGGCAGTGTTGAGTCTATGGACAGTGTTGAGTCTATGGACAGTGTTGAGTCTATGGACAGTAATTGGTTCTTTACCCTTCTATCTGGCAACAAAACTGACACCTTTTTGCAAGGAGTCATGTTTGCATAGACCGCAATACCTGCAGTCATAAATACAAACAAAAGACATAACTCTGATAATGTGCACTGTCCTTGAAGTTGATTGGTCCACACCCGAGACAGCTTTCCTTCGAGCCTAGTCTCATATGGGTTGGACCAGATGACGCCAAAAGTACAGTGTTTAGTCTCTGGTGCAGTGTTGAGTCTATGGGCAGTGTTGAGTCTATGGTGCAGTGTTGAGTCTATGGGCAGTGTTGAGTCTATGGTGCAGTGTTGAGTCTATGGGCAGTGTTGAGTCTATGGTGCAGTGTTAAGTCTATGGGTAGTGTTGAGTCTATGGGCAGTGTTGAGTCTATGGGCAATGTTGAGTCTATGGTGTAGTGTTGAGTCTATGGGCAGTGTAGAGTCTATGGTGCAGTGTTGAGTCTATGGGTAGTGTTGAGTCTATGGCCAGTGTTGAGTATATGGTGCAGTGTTGAGTCTATGGTGCAGTGTTGAGTCTATGGGGCAGTGTTGAGTCTATGGGGCAGTGTAGAGTCTATGGGGCAGTGTTGAGTCTATGGGGCAGTGTTGAGTCTATGGTGCAGTGTTGAGTCTATGGTGCAGTGTTGAGTCTATGGGCAGTGCTGAGTCTATGGTGCAGTGTTGAGTCTATGGTGCAGTGTTGAGTCTATGGACAGTGTTGAGTCTATGGTGCAGTGTTGAGTCTATGGGCAGTGTTGAGTCTATGGTGCAGTGTTGAGTCTATGGGCAGTGCTGAGTCTATGGTGCAGTGTTGAGTCTATGGGTAGTGTTGAGTCTATGGCCAGTGTTGAGTATATGGTGCAGTGTTGAGTCTATGGTGCAGTGTTGAGTCTATGGGGCAGTGTTGAGTCTATGGGGCAGTGTTTAGATTTATGGGGCAGTGTTGAGTCTATGGTGCAGTGTTGAGTCTATGGTGCAGTGTTGAGTCTATGGGCAGTGCTGAGTCTATGGTGCAGTGTTGAGTCTATGGGCAGTGTTGAGTCTATGGTGCAGTGTTGAGTCTATGGACAGTGTTGAGTCTATGGTGCAGTGTTGAGTCTATGGTGCAGTGTTGAGTCTATGGACAGTGTTGAGTCTATGGACAGTGTTGAGTCTATGGACAGTGTTGAGTCTATGGACAGTGTTGAGTCTATGGTGCAGTGTTGAGTCTATGGTGCAGTGTTGAGTCTATGGGCAGTGTTGAGTCTGGTGCAGTGTTGAGTCTATGGTGCAGTGTTGAGTCTATGGGCAGTGTTGAGTCTATGGTGCAGTGTTGAGTCTATGGTCAGTGTTGAGTCTATGGTGCAGTGTTGAGTCTATGGTGCAGTGTTGAGTCTATGGGCAGTGTTGAGTCTATGGTCAGTGTTGAGTCTATGGTGCAGTGTTGAGTCTATGGTGCAGTGTTGCGTCTATGGTGCAGTGTTGAGTCTATGGTGCAGTGTTGAGTCTATGGGGCAGTGCTGAGTCTATGGTGCAGTGCTGAGTCTGGGCAGTGTTAGTCTATGGTGCAGTGTTGAGTCTATGGTGCGGTGCTGAGTCTATGGGTAGTGTTGTTTTTTCTCACACCAGATAACCCTCAAAACTCCGTTTGCTACAGGACCATCCAGACTTTGTGTGCCCTTTTATTGCTGTGCAAACGTTTGTCAGAAGTGACAGACTGAACTGTTTAACTTTTTAACACGTAGGCTTTGGCGACCAATATCATCCATAATAGAGGTTGTTCTGTTTACGTGACAACCCTTACTAGTTGGCTGTGTCGGGTGGTGGCGGATTTAACATTAATATATTTACGCGATCTAACCCCACAAAACCTGTTATGGATGAATTGTTTAAACCAAAGTTTCAAGTCACTAAAAGATGTCCGTTTTTAATGACACTTGCCGCCCAACTTTTTCTTCCCGTATTCAGGAGCTGTCGAGAGTGACAACAGGAGGCGTGCCATTTCCCATCGCCGGTGTTTAAACTACCCGTCTCTTTCACGCCGGAAAGGAGGAGAAGGCTCGACGTTTCTCGAGTGATCTTCCACAAGAGAGCCCACGGGGCCGACTTGTCCGTTGCAAAAGCATTCGCACAACGATTTCTTCTCCCCAAAATTGCCCCGTATCCTTTTCGCTCCGTCGATGTCGCGCGTCGTAGAGACTCGGGCCTTTTGCAGGGCGTTGGCGGCGAGACGCCCCGCTCCCCCGGTGTCCCGCTCGGACCGGATCCCACCGCCGCCTTCGTCGGCCTCGGAGATGCACGCCGAAGCGGCCAGGCTGCTGTCCTTCTCCGAGGGGTGGCCCGAGTCGTCCCCCGTGCGGCCCGCGGACTTAGCGCGGGCCGGACTCTACCGCGTGGGCCCCGACGACCTGTGGCCTGTTTCCGCTGCGGCGGGATGATGCATCGCTGGAAGGCGGGAGACGACCCCGTCCGGGAGCACGCCAGGCACTTCCCCGCCTGCGCTCTCAAGGTGGGCGACGCCAGAGAGGGCGCCGGTGACGTCCTGACATCGCTCGTTTGGGGCGATGCGGGTCCTTCCTAAAACGCATGCAGGGTGCTTCTGAGAATTTGCAACTAAGAAATGTGCCTCTGGGCTCTGGGTACCAACTGGAGATGATTCCAGGCATGTTTCGACAACGATGGCGAATAAGTGGAGACTCTTTGACTTTTGAATCTTCTTGGTTCTTTCGGTAAAGTCACGTAGAAGGGAAGTAATAAAATAATAAAAATAAAACAATAAAATTATTCTCACGACATTTCGGCCACAACGCAAGCAGCCGTCCTCAGGTGAAGAACAGGTCTGTCGAGAAGACAGAGTCTGAATGAGACTCTGACTTTACCGAAAGAACCAAGAAGATGAATCCCTGCAGTCACGAAAGCTTTAAATCGAAATTTTTGAATCTATTGACATACATTCGTGATCGTATTTTTTTCAATTAAAAACGATAGTCCCAAATAAGTGTGAACATCTTGTCTAAGCACCCCGTGCTAAACAGTTATTCTGAAGCTGGTGAGCGCCCAACTGAGCTGCGGTGGCATAGCTATTTGTTTCAGATGCCGAGCCTCTCCGTCACGCAAAGCAGCGACGTAGCTCAACGAAGTGGGCTCACCATCGTCGCGTGGACATTTATACTTGTCGATTACCCTCACACGTGACCTGCATTCTACATGTGGAGGGGAGAAACCGGAGGTCCCGGAGAAAAATCCACGCGACCATGGGGGGAGAGAGAGAGAGACACGCAAACTCCAAATAGGCAGCAGCAGATGTCAGGGTCGGGATCGAGCCCATGACCTCCTGCATACCAGGCGAGGTAGTTAACATCTCCTAGCCACCACTGCGCCCTTGTGGATGAGTCTCAATTCTTCAATGCTTTATGCCTATAACCATGTTCAGTGTTAAGACTTTCCTGCAGAAGAGTCGGCTCATTTTGACAGAAAAGCCATGGCAACAAAATCAATGAAACTCTGCCCACTGTTGTAAAGACATTGCAACTGCTGTGCTTTAGAGACGATCACGTGGATTTAGGATTAATCGGGGCAACATATTTGTTCGGTTTAAGCACCGCGTGACTTGTAATACAAATTTCCAAGAATTACCAATGTTGTATCAACTGTTTTTAGATTAGTTGGGCTTCAGGGGAATATCCACGAGTTTTTAATCTCCGTCAAAATTTCAGGTGCGCGGTTCATCTGCAAATCGAACAAACCGCGTGCGTATAACCCAGAGTCTACTGTAATTCAAATCAAGATTGTACTTTAATGTTATTTCCTCTATAATTTCCCCCACCCCCATACTATTTGGCGGGGTATTCATAACTGGATCACCCTGTACTTATACCGTTGATTCCAGATGACATCATAAAAAAAAGCCTCTTATGGATGATATTGATGATATTGGACACGAAAATACGACTGAATGTTGCATTTGTTGTTTTGAAGCGTTTGCGTGTGTGCGCCTAGATCATCTAACGTTGACCTTGGTCAGCCCCGGTCGTCGAACAGACGAGACCGGTCTTGTCTCTTGATGGAGTTTATCACCGGTCTTGAACACAAATAGACTCAAACTTAATTCTATATTTGAAGCTTTCGTGACTGCAAGGATTCATACTCTTAGTTCTTTCAGTAAAGTCACGTAGGTAAAAAATGAAATTAAAATTAATACAAATAAAATAAAAATGCAGCAAATCTGGCTGTGACGGTCCCACCTGATGACGGAGACTTGTGTTGCCTCCGAAACGTCGTGATTTTTTATTTATTTTTTATTTTTATTTTAGATTTTTTTTTCATTTTTTACCTACGTGACTTTACCGAAAGACTGACACTTGCAGCCAGCTGAAATGTTGTTAATCATTCAGGGGTAAAAATAATGTGGTTTTATTACCAATATGCTTATTGTAAATATAGTAGTGTATAGTGGAGTAGTGTATAGTGTATAACAACATTTAGAATCTGAGTACGACGTTTCACCAGTAATTACAACAACGAGCTTCATCAGGCGACAGCCAGATTAAACGTACTCTATAACTATATAGAACTATAATCTGGGTTTTTGGCATGGAGATCCACGGAAAATGGTAACTTGATAAAGATATTTAAGGATGCTCCACGATTTTGAGCCGTCTGCAGCTGCCCTGCCCCCGTCATTAGCGCGGATTGGTTTGGTTTGCCGATATGCCAATTGCAAATTGAGCACAGAGTAACGGTGCAAAAAGTTGCAATTGTTTTGAACGCGATCGGTCGTCGCTCGCGTATTTTATCCATTTTGTCGGCTCTGTGTGACACCGGCGATGATTCTTACTGACGAGATGTTCATTTTATTTCTCGTTTTGAGGCTCAACTACCGGGACAGACGCCGCAGAGTACAACTGCGGAGATTGAGCACGGTAAGGCGACGGATCCCTGCGCACTTTATCAGACCCTCACCTGATACAGGTGAGGGTCTGATACAGGTGAGAGTCTGAACCAGGTGAGGGTCACGACCTCATGTATACGAGGCGAGGTGGTTAACATCTCATAGCCACGGTGATGACGAGGGAGAGGGAGACGCAGGCTCTAAATATACTTCAACAGGCGTCGCATCAGGGTCACGATTGAACCCACGACCTCATGTATACCAGACGAGGTGGTCAGCATCTCGCCACCTTTGCGCCCCATATGTAAGCAGTCTGATGATCATTTTTGAAACCGCTGAAAGTGTGTGTGTCTGTGTGTGTGTGCTTGCGTCTGTGCGTGCGTGTGTGTCTCTGTGTCTCTGTGTGTGTGCGTGTGTGTCTGTGTGTGTGTGCTTGCGTGTCTGTGTGTGTGTGCTTCCGTCTGTGCGTGCGTGTGTGTCTCTGTGTGTGTGCGTGTGTGTCTGTGCGCGCACTTTGTCCACAGCATCGCCATCGGTCGAGGAGCTTCTGGACAAGCTGGAAGAGCGGCTGTCCTGCAAAGTGTGCATGGAGCACGAGGTGTCCATCATCTTCACGCCGTGCAGACACGTGGTGACGTGCGGCCACTGCGCCCTCTCCCTGAGCGAGTGTCCCGTGTGCCGCGTGGCCGTGAGAAGGGCGCTCCGGGCCATCATGGCTTAGGCGGACGGCCGTGGGAAGGAAGAGAGAGAAACGACCGCCCGGGATTCCGACCGTTGGGGCCAGTTAGTTGATTAACCCCTCCTCCCTCTCCCGTTGCGAGACATAGGCCGGTCGCTGGCAAGCGGTGAGAGGCACGGGGAGGGCAATTTAACTCGGCCACCGCCCTCCACCCATAGATCAGCTTATTTTTTGGTTTCCGGAATGTGAAAGGGTTCATTGATAACGATCAGAGTGTGGTGATTTGAAGGCGTACGATGTCAGACTTTGAAAGTGAAGAAGTGAAGTTTAAGGCTGTTCTTTAATTTGTACTTTAACCAGGATGGTACGCAAAGTTTATTTGTTAACAATTTATACATTTGTGAGTTATTACATTTACAACTCTGTGGGACACAGTGCAATGGGTGGAAGGGTCAAAGATTGCGGTGATTTTAAGGCGAATATATATTTGTGAGTTATTACATGTACAACTCTGTGGGACACAATGCAATGGGTGGAAGGGTCAAAGATTGCGGTGATTTTAAGGCGAATATATATTTGTGAGTTATTACACTTACAACTCTGTGGGACACAATGCAATGGTGGCATGGGAAAGCGTTAACACGAGTGCGGTGATTTGAAGGCGTTTGATGCCAGACTTGAAGTGAAGAAGTTATGTTAAAGACTGTTCTGTAACCTTTATTTGAATTGGAATGTTACGCAAAGTTTCCGTGTGTAAAACAATTTTACATTTGTGAGTTATTACATTTATAAGTGCCGGTAGCCTTCATAGCTGCTGCTACTCGCTACACGGCGGTGGATGGGTGATTTTTGGGCTGTGTGTGGACCGCTTTGTGCTTTTGTTTCTAAAAAGTGGCGGGTTTTTTTCCCTCTCTGTCGCGTGAGAAATAATTTTAGGGGATTCTAGATTTGAAGCTTTCGTGACTGCAAGGATTCATACTCTTATTTTTTTCGGTAAAGTCACTTAGGTAAAAAATGAAATTTAAATTAATAAAAATAAAAGAATAAAAATCCCGACGTTTCGAAGGCAACACAAGCTTCTGACTTCAGGTGAAACTGTCAGCAAAATATATATGAGAACATAGTAACATTGTGTGTCTGTGTGTCTCTCTCTGTGTGTCTGTGTTGTGTCTCTCTCTGTGTCTGTGTTGTGTGTCTATCTGCTTGTGTGTCTGTGTGTTTTGTCTCTCAAATTTAGCAATCTTTGGAAGAACGTAATCAACCAGGTGGGGTGTTGATTGTTTTGCTGGCTGACTCTCTGTGTTGTATTGCAACACGTTCCTTCGGAGTAGGCAGGTAGGAACTTGGTTGGACAGCGCATTCGTGCACAACAGACAGACAAATAATCCCTGGTGGGCAAGTGTGCAACCTGTTGTTCCTACCTGTGTACAAGATCACGTGGCTTGAGGTAGCCAGGTAGCCAGCCCCCTTAACTATTGGCCCCTCCCCCTTGCTTAAGCACCTCCCCTGACCCCCCCCCCCCATATCCTTAGGCCCCTCCTCTGATCCCCCCCACAGGCCCCTCTCCTGACTCCCTCCTCCCTTAGGCCCCTCCCCTCTCCGTACCCGGCAGTAGGTCTCCACCAATCAAAGAGCTGTGTGTATTATATATTTATTTATGCACGACAGACAGACAGATAGACAGCTAAATAATCCCTGGTGGGCAGTGTGGAAGATTGTTCCTCCCTGTATTATATTTCCAAGTTTACTATGTTCTAATTCATTTGTATCTGATGATGGTTGCTTGTGTTGCAATTGAAACGTTGTATTCTATTATTATTTAATTTCTTTACCAAAAGAACCAAAGAGCCATTCCGAATTGTCTGGGAATCCAAGCCAAGCAAGTTTATTATCACAGTGACCACACGAGACATTGAACAAACGCTGCATGTGTAGTGGGTTCAAGGAGAGTGGAGACGGCGTGTGAAGGCAACACGTAACGGCAATAGTAACGGTCCCTAACACAAAGGGGTAACGGCCCCTTCACCCGCTACCTGGGGAGGTACGACCCCTGGACTAGCATGGCCTATCACTGGCGCCACGGGCTCTCTCTCTCGCCTCCGGCTAACGGCCACCTAGGGGAGGCTACACTGACCCGACCCAGCCAAGGTGCGGGTCTCGACCACTGGCCCTCTCCCTTACAAGGACGTCGCGATCTGGGGGTTCCCAGGGTCTCACCACTGGCCCACTCGGTCCCGGCCCTTAGAAGGGCAGCGGGTCCCAGGGGAATTGATAGACAAGTGGAAATCAAGCAACCTAACGAGCTATTTTAATGAATGTTATTAAATAATACAACAAAAATTAATGACAAAAGTAATTTAGATTAAACATGTATGAGAACATTGTAACGTCAACCGTATCTTCAAGCAACGTGTGTTACTAATTCCTCATTCATTAGCCCTGTTAGTCAATGGCGACTTCACGCTCATAATAATTCCATCAAACCCACAGCTTTAACTAACACAATTCACCTGAATAGAATTAAAGAAGGCCTATTTTCACCAACCACTAAATATATTAATCTTACATGATTCTAACCCGCCAATCACAAACCAATTAACCAACAACTCTAATGATCTCCTGACGATATCATCAGGCCCCGGAGCTAAAAGCTATTGGGTTTTGAGTGTAACCTGGTCGATTAGGATAATGATTAAACTGACGAGGCTAAGAGAATCGCAGCGAAGGAAGAGAGATCACGCAATGGCTGCGCGGAAGACTCGGCACGCCATCGACCTTGACGGACGACTCTCTGGGATGGAGGAGGGGCTGTCTCTCCGTTCCCCGGCATGCACGTGGCTTGCTTGTCCAGAACCAGGCAGCCATTGAAAGGGAACGGCGGAGGCAGCGAATTGAGATGGGAGAACTCGACTTAAAGTTTCTGACTGGAGGAATTCACATTCTTTGGGTCCTTCAAATCTAGAATCTTTCGGTAAAAGTCACGTAGATCGGTAAGAAAGAAGACAAAAAACGACGACGTTTCGATCGCAACACAAGCGATCATCATCAGGCGTTGCGATCAAAACGTCGTAGTTTTTTTAACCTATCTACGTGACTTTACCAAAAGACCCAAAGAATATGGGAGAGCTCTTTACGGCCGAATCACGTGACTGAGAAGCGCTACATTTGAAGGCTTTGACGAGAGTTGTCGTCACCCTTCTGGTGCGCGGATTTCAGGTTGCGAGTTCTACACCGGCTGTTGGACGTCCCCGCTGTGGAGCAGAGGTCGCAAACGGGTTTTGATTCCTTACCCGTACCCGGCCGCACCAGGGTCGCAAATGGATACCCGTACCCGGCCGGGTACGGGTACCCATTCCCTACCCGAAATGAGTGACAAACGGTTACTCACCAGTGACTCACGGCCTACCCGTACCCGCACCAGGGTCGCAAACAGGTACCCGTAGCCAGCCGGGTACGGGTAGCCGGGTATCGGGTAGGGTACGGGTATCGGGTAGGGTACGGGTATCGGGTACCCGGTTGCGACCTCTGCTGTGGAGAATCATAAACTCATTGGCAGCGCTGGCTGTGGAAGGCTGAGTTTCTGACTGTGCTGCAGCTCAAGTCAACTGTGTGTGTCACGTTTGAATAAAATCTTGAGATTTGAAATAAGGGGCCGTCCATAAATGACGTCACGCACCTAGGGGGGTAGGGGGGTGTCAGACATTTGTGAGGATGTGTGACGAGGGGGGGGGGGGGTGAGAAATGTGACGTCACGTCAAAATGTGCAACATTAATTAAATATAGACAACACGTTCTACTTAATTAAATAGACTTTTTAATAAATGTGTTCTCCTACAGCATCAGAATGCAGCGCCGCATTAAATACGCACTACAATGACAATAGTTGAAAGCGATTTGAAGCGTGTTTTATTTTTGTGATGTCATATTTGAAGGGAGGTCTGACTTTTTGTGACGCCGTGTGACGAGGGGGGGGGGGGGTAAAAAATTGTCCAAAACCGCGTGACGTCATTTATGGCTCCTAATGTAAGGCGATTGCTGGACACATTATACTTTGCTTTTGAACGTTATAGTTTGCTGAAAAAAACAAATGTTTTGGCATATTTTTCGATGCGACCACCAGCCGGGCACAGCAGTCAACTTTCAGAAAACTGAAGCGTGTTCGCCTTTTGGCGTCCTCTGGTCTAGCACCGTTTGAGACGAGGCTCAAAAGAAAGCCGTCTCTGGTGTGGACCAATCAGTTTCAAGGACAATGCACACTCCGTCAGAGCACGTGTTTTTTTGTTTGCATGTTCACAAGTGTGTGTGTGTGGGGAGCGGTGGTGTAGCGGTTAGCGCGCTGCGCTATGAACCTGGCGACCCGGGTTCGATTCCCGCTCACGGCCAACACCGGTGACGATTATCTGAACCGGTCCTGGGCCTCACCTAGGTCGACTCAGCCTTAAATTAGTACCTGGTGCGGTGTGTAAACATCGCCACTAGGGAGACAAAGGCGGTCGGGCGTGGTGCTGGCCACCCACCCCCTCGTGTACCGTTCCGGCCTTCATAGGTGCTCGCTAACAGCACTTGCCCCTACAGTCTGTTAAGGCTACACGGGGGATCTTTGTCTTTGTGTGGTAAATACAGACATGATTCCTTGCAAAGGTTTCAGTTTGGTGTTTTAACGTCTTAAACACACGAGGGTTTTATTGTGGCCAGAAAGGGGGAAACCCCTTCGATTATCAAAGCGGAAGTTTCCACGCGGTGGGGTTTCAATCCACCAATTAGAAGCGAGGGGGCTGCGGGGTGACGCGTCAGCGCCGGCAGCCAATCAGGGAGCGGCTCGCGCCTGCTGTGGGCGGGGCTTCAGCGCGCGAGGAGGTCGCCTTGGTGGGAAGAGGCGCTGGGACATCGCCCAGCAACAACAACAACTACCACAACTACTACCACCACTACTACTACCTTGTGAGTATTACTAGCACTCTTATCACGACTACTACTACCACTCTTATTACCACCACAACTCTTTTTTACTACCACAACTCTTATTACAACCACCACCACCCTGTGAGTATCACAACAACAACACTAGTTGTTGTAGTAAGATGTAGGCATTTCTCGCCGCTATGCAGCAACACCCCTCAACACCCCCACGTGTTGTGTTGCAGCAAACACGCCGCGTGGACAATGGCGGACGTGGGTGGGTGTGAGAGTGTGTGAGTGTGGGTGGGTGTGTGTGAGTGTGAGAGTGTGTGGGTGAGTGTGTGGGTGGGTGTAAGTGTGGGTGGGTGTGAGTGTGGGTGGATGAGTGGGTGAGTGTGGGTGTGAGAGTGTGGGTGGGTGTGAGAGTGTGTGGGTGTGAGAGAGTGTGTCTGTGTGTGAGTGTGGGTGGGTGTGAGAGTGTGTGTGGGTGTGAGAGTGTGGGTGGGTGTGAGAGTGTCTGTGGGTGTGAGAGTGTGGGTGGGTGTGAGAGTGTGTGGTTGGGTGTGATAGTGTGTGTCTGTGTGTGAATGTGTGTGGGTGTGAGTGTGTGTGAGAGTGTGTGTGGGTGTGAGAGTGTGGGTGGGTGTGAGAGTGTTAAGAGTGTGTGAAATGAAATTTGTTAACAATCCCCAAGTATTCTTGGTTCTCTCGGTAAAGTCGAAACGTCGCGAGATTTTGATTGTTTACTATTTTTATCATTTTATTGTTTTCCTTCTACGCGACTTTACCGAAAGAACCAATAATATGAAAGATTTAAATTAAAATCCCCAAGTACACAAAAGCCCGACCACGAATTGTGTGAAAGTGAATGTCTCCCTAAGGCCTTGAGAGCGAGTAGGAGGAGGCCTGCCCTTGTAAAACACAAATATTTGTCTGACTTTCACTGGTCAACACACTTTGTCTGGCATAAGGTATTTCAACGGTTTTAAGGTAATTTTGGGGTGCTGATTCCAAATCTGGCATCAGTTTTTGTCTATCACATCAGGTTTTTGAGATATCAAATATTGCATTTTCAATAAAAACTGCAGAAGAAAAATATTAAATAAATGTGGATATCTACATACAATTATATTATAAACACACTATCCTAAAAATACAGCACCATATTTTAACACTAAAGCAGTCACTGACTCGCAACAACTTGCAATCATAAGTGACAGAGTTAATTTCGGGTAAAATCAATGAAAATGGGGTATGCCGATAGCATAAAAATTAGATGTGACAGAGCAAATCTGAGATCAGATTTGGAATCAGCACCCTGAAATTAGTCTGAAACAGCTGCAAAAGTCCAGACGCCTGTTACTGCTGCTGTAGATTTGGAGTTTGCATCTCTCATCATCATCATCACAGTGGATAGGAGATGTTAACTACCTCACCTGGTACGCAGGAGGTCGTGGGTTCGATCCCGACCCTGAAGACGCCTGTTACTGCTGCTGTAGATTTGGAGTTTGCATCTCTCATCATCATCATCACAGTGGATAGGAGATGTTAACTACCTTACCTGGTACGCAGGAGATCGTGGGTACGATCCCGACCCTGAAGACGCCTGTTACTGCTGCTGTATATTTGGAGTTTGCATCTCTCATCATCATCATCACAATGGATAGGAGATGTTAACTACCTCACCTGCTACGCTGGAGGTCGTGGGTACGATCCCGACCCTGAAGACGCCTGCTGCTGCTGTATATTTGGAGTTTGCGTGTCTCCTTTGCCCGTGGTGGTGTGGATTTTTCTACGGGTCCTCTGTTTTTATTTCCTCATTAACGTCATGCATTTTGACTATTTGGCTGCTATAGATTTCCACGTGATGATAAGACGATGGCTTCGTTGAGCTATCGCTTGTGAGAGCCAGGTGGGCGCTTCTGAAAAAGAAGGTACATAGCTCAGTCAGCTTTACTGGCTAAAGTAAAAAAAGTTGTTGAGTTAAATTATGGGGCTAAATGAGTGGATCTCTCTGGGCTCGCAGTGGGTTTCTGTGGGTCTCTATATTTATGCGGGTCTCTATGAGCCTGTAGAAAACAACTCCCTACCTCGTGGTGCCGGACGGCAACCCTGTGATGGGCAGTGCCGTGGGGCGAGGGCCAATTTAGATTGACCATTCCCCTCATGGGGTTTGTAACCACCACAGCGGCTACATGGGGGCTCTGGACGGGTGTGAGGGGCTGGTAACCGCTCCACCTTGAATTACACAAAACCACATAAAATATTGAATTAATAAGCTTGTGCCGGAGGCCCCGGGGGGACAGGCATCTATGAATGTTTACCCTCGGGGCTCCTCCAGAAACAACAAAAAAACACTGCGGGTGGCCATGTGGAATGTTCGAACGCTCACTGCGGAGGAGAGGCTGCTAATCCTCTGTTGGGAGCTGGACCGGTACCACCTGTATCTCTGGTATTCAGGAGGTCCGGTGGACCGGCTCTGAATCCTGCTACCATGAGTCCTTTACTCAGGGCAGGAGACTGCCAAACAATAGGGAGTGGCTCTTCTGAACAAAATAATGAAGAGGGCATGGGAGCGTGGCGGTGAGGTGTGGGAAGCTGCAAGCCCCAGGCTACTTTGGGCTCACCTTCCCATCAACCAGAGGCGAGGAGTGGTGGTCAAGGTTACTTATGTCCCAACCGAAGACAAACGTCCGTGGAGGGATGCAGGCAAAGCCAATGAGTCAGATGCCTTCTATGACCTGTCACAGGTGTTGGCTAAAGTGGCCCCTTGGGACTGAGTCATCTTGTTGGGTGACTTCAATGCCCGAGTTGGTCATGATGCTGGCACCTGGTCTAGAGTGATTGGAAGACATGGGCCAGATCAGCTCAATAACAACGGTAGGAGGCTGCTAGATTTGTGTGCAACCCATGGGCTTGTAATTACCAACACGCTGTTCCGGCATCGATGCATCCACACAGCATCATGGATGCATGCCGGGTCCAAGCAAGAACATCTGCTGGACTACATAGTGACGGAACAGTGGATGCGGGCCCATGTCCTTGACACCGGGACCTACCGTGGAGTTGATCTGCCCATTGACCATTGACTAGTCATCTGTAAGATGCGCCTGCCATTCTTTCACTCCGGTGGTGGGTGCAAAACCCAGGACCCCATTCACACCCAAGGTGGCCTGGTCTCAGAAAGCTGATGAAAGTTGTAAGTGAGAATTTAATCATCGCCTGCGGCTGGGGTTAGCATCGTCCCCCACTCCTCCAGATCTCGAGGGGAAATGGGCGAGGTTTAGGACTGTGGCTCTTGCAGCTGCAATGGTTGCTTTGGGTAAGCGGTCCAGACCCCCCAAAGACCCTGGCTGACAGAGCAGGTGTTCAAGCTGGCTGAGAAAAAGCGACAGGCCCACTCTCATCGGCTTCAGTATCCCACGTCGGAGAATGAGGAGGCTTACCGCAGCCTTCGCTCGGAGGTTCGGAGAGCCGTGAGGTGCTGCAAGGAAGGGTGGTCGCGGGTTGCTGAGGAGATGGAGTCTGCCTCAATCGTCCACAATCACAAATCACTATTTAACTTCATCAAAAATTGTGTTGTTAAAACCAGCCACCACCCGACACAGCCAACTAGTAATGGCTGTCACGTAAACAGAACATGCCAATTCGTCACTAGTACAGCACACCGGTGTGTTGGAGAGCCAAGCCACAACATTAACAATCTGAGTATGACGTTTCGCCAGTAATTACAACGAGCTTCATCAGGCGACAGCCAGATTTGTGGAGAAGTCTTACTGTTTCGTTCCTTATATAGAGGCGTAGATGTGTTGACCACCCTTCTGCGCTCTTGCACAATGTGGGTGGGGGGGGGGGGGGCATTACTGAGGTAACAGAGGTCGCAACCGGGTACCCGATACCCGTACCCTACCCGATACCCGGCTACCCGTACCCGATCGGGTACGGGTACCCGTTTGCGACCCTGGTGCGGCCGGGTACGGGTAAGGGTAGACTGTGAGTCACTGGTGAGTAACTGTCACTCATTTCCCAACGTCTTGTCTCTTCTCAAAATTCAAGTTCCTAGAATCAACCCACCCGCGCCTGCAACATGGCTTCATCCCAGAGGTCGCAATCAGGTACCCGATACCCGTACCCTACCCGTACCCGGCCTGGTACGGGTAGGGTACGGCCGGGTACAGGTACCCGTTTGCAACCCTGGTGCGGCCGGATACGGGTACGGGTAAGGAATCAAAACCCGTTTGCGACCTCTGTGAGGTAATGTATATTATGCATGTGCATTATGCGAGCCCTTTGATCTTGTCCTTCCTGTCTATTGTGTTTATTAAAATAGCCCTACCAATGGTAATCCCTTTTGAAGTACGCTGATCTTTGTAGGAATGCATTTAAATATGTATTTCTTTGATTATTCGCTTCCACGCAGCACTAATACGGTAGCTATCCGAATGGTTAAAGTTTTTTTAATTCTATAAATTTCTATAGATTCTCTCATATTCTTGGCCAGTAGTAGCTAGTTTTGCACAACACTTAAACATCGAAATCAATTGAGTGTCCTGGTTGACACGCATGTTCTGCTACTGCTGACCGTTGCATTTGGGAGAATTTAATATATCTCTGATGTTCTTTTAGTCTCGTGCTGATCATTCGTCCTGTTTGCCCAACATAACATTTACCACACGTGCAGTTGATCCTGAACACACCTTCTGTTGATAGCTTCGGTAATACATCTTTTGTACCAGATACAAATGACTCGGATGTTTTGTTTTTCCAAACATCTGGCTAGTTTATCAGTTACTCCCGCAATGTACGGTATTTTGATTGTTTGAATTACTTGTGCAGTTTTAATGCTCTTGTTATTTGATTTGGTTTTGATATTCAATGCTTTGTTGATTTGTGCATCATTGTAGCCGTTCATTTGCAGCGCTTCCTTAACATATTGAATTTCACTTCTCAGACTGTCACCATCTGATACTTTTTTAGCTCAATGAATGAGTGTTTTGATAAGAGCAGTATTCTGTGCGGTGTGATGGTGTGACTGCATTCAGATAGGCGTCAGTATGTTATTTTACCATTTCTACCCCGTCCGAGCAGAATATCTAGAAATGGTAACGTTATGTCAGCTTCCACTTCCATGGTGAACTGGATGGATGGGTTTTGCAAGTTGAGATGATTTATAAATGCGTATCAGTGTATCTATTTACGCGATCTAACCCAAAACAAATCTCTATTACGGATGATATTGGTCATGAAAGCCTACGTGTTAAACTCCATCAAAAAGTAACCTGCAGCACCACACCTATTACCATCATTAGGGGAAAAAACGGTGATCCAATCTCCGACCCTGAGGAACAGATTTGCAGATTTGCTGAGCATTTCTGTGAAGTCCTGGGAAAGGGGAAATGCCTTGGCATGGAAAACATCGCGGGACAAACTGGGGATGATCCTGCTGAGGCCTCGGAAGAAGAAGTCACCCCCTGTGAGTGGCTAGCTGAGGTGCCAGCTGTTGAGGAAGTCCTGAAGGCGATCTGGAGTCTGAGACCAGGAAAGGCACCGGGCAGAGATGATCTCCCAAGCGAAATGCTGAGGGAGGGTGGCGTTTGTGCACAGACTGCCCTATATGACATCATAACGACAGTCTGGACCACTGGACGGGTTCCGCAGGACTGGAAGGATGCCCTGGTGGTCCCCCTCTTTAAGAAGGGGGACTGCACAGACTGTAACAACTACAGGGGCATCTCACTCCTCAGATTGCCGGGCAAGGTCTGGGCAAGGATTATTTACTCCTCAGTGTGCACAGACGCCATTTTTTCTGTCCGTCTGCTACAGCAGAGGTGTAGAGAATTCCATCAAGACCTACATGTCTGCTTTATTGATCTGGTGAAGCCCTATGATACCATCAGTAGGCCTGGGCTCTGGGTTGTTCTTCGTGCTTTCGGAGTCCCTGACCCTCTGCTCACGATCATTAAGGACCTTCATGATGTTGAGTGGGCCCGGGTAAAACTACGTGGCCGGGAGTCGGAGCCATTTCCTGTTCACCTTGGGATGCGACAGGGATGTCCTCTGGTTCCTACATTATTTAAAATCTTTTTTGACCACGTAGTTAGTGAAGCCTTGATGGCTGTACCGGGCGAATTTCCATCTGGTACAGATACATTGGGATGCTGATCGATGCCCGGGTGCGGTCAAGGGATGGCTCCCTGTTGGTCAACCACGTTATGTATGCCAATGATCTGGTAATTGCTGCTCACTGAGAGGAGGAGTTGGAGGTGCTGTTGCTGAGACTGGAGCGTGCCACTAAGAGGTGTGGGGCCTTACCATCAGCCCCACCAAAACTAAGCACCTGCCTGGGTATTTTGTACCATCAGACACTCCACCCCCACAGCTCCCAATTGGCGATGAGGCAGTTGTGCAGAGAGTGGAGAGTTTCCAATAGCTGGGCAGTGTGCTCATCACCGTCTCCGGTTTGACAGCAGACGTCTCCGAGGCAGTCCACCTGGAGATTGAGGCAGTCAGCCTGGAGCTCGAGGCAGTCAGCCTGGAGCTCGAGACAGTCAGCCTTGAGCTCCAGTCAGTCAGCCTGGAGCTCCAGTCAGTCAGCCTGGAGCTCCAGTCAGCCTGAAGCTCCAGTCAGTCAGCCTGGAGCTCCAGTCAGTCAGCCTGGAGCTCGAGGCAGTCCACCTGGAGCTCGAGGCAGTCAGCCTGGAGCTCGAGGTAGTCAGCCTGGAGCTCGAGGTAGTCAGCCTGGAGCTCGAGGCAGTTAGCCTAGAGCTCAAAGTAGTCAGCCTGGAGCTCGAGACAGTCAGCCTGGAGCTCAAAGCAGTCAGCCTGGAGCTTGAGGCAGTCAGCCTGGAGCTCAAAGCAGTCAGCCTGGAGCTCCAGTCAGCCTGGAGCTCAAAGCAGTCAGCCTGGCGCTCCAGTCAGTCAGCCTGGAGCTCGAGACAGTCAGCCTGGAGCTCCAGTCAGCCTGGAGCTCGAGGCAGTCTGGAGTTCGAGGCAGTCAGCCTGGAGCTCCAGTCAGCCTGGAGCTCGAGGCAGTCAGCCTGGAGCTCCAGTCAGTCAGCCTGGAGCTCGAGGCAGTCAGCCTGCAGCTCGAGACAGTCCACCTGGAGATCGAGGCAGTCAGCCTGGAGCTCGAGGGAGGCAGCCTGGAGCTCGAGGCAGCCTGGAGCTACAGTCAGCCTGGAGCTCGAGGCAGTCAGCCTGGAGCTCGAGGCAGTCAGCCTGGAGCTCGAGGGAGGCAGCCTGGAGCTCGAGGCAGCCTGGAGCTCGAGGCAGCCTGGAGCTCGAGGCAGTCAGCCTGGAGCTCCAGTCAGCCTGGAGCTCGAGGCAGTCAGCCTGGAGCTCGAGGGAGGCAGCCTGGAGCTCGAGGCAGCCTGGAGCTCGAGGCAGCCTGGAGCTCGAGGCAGCCTGGAGCTCGAGGCAGCCTGGAGCTCGAGGCAGTCAGCCTGGAGCTCCAGTCAGCCTGGAGCTCGAGGGAGGCAGCCTGGAGCTCCAGGCAGCCTGGAGCTCAGCGCCTCTAGCTGGGAAGAGGACAAGTGGACACCACTGCTGCAGTAGTAATCATGCTGCTTCTGCAGTAGTAATGCTGCTGCAGCAGTAGTAATTATGCTGCTTCTGCAGTAGTAATGCTGCGGCATAAGTAGTAATCATACAGCTGCTGCTGCAACAGCGGTAATGCTGCTGTTGCTAATTTTGCAAGGAAAAAAATCTCGAAAAGTTCATCTCCGGTGTTAATTTATTTAACGTTATGAACAAAAACCGATTGACATTGTCACGACTCTCCCTCTTTAAAAAAACGCTGTGCCAATCCTTGCGATATAAAAATATTTAATTATATATCTTGGTTTAAGATTACTTTTTATCATACAATCAACAAAAACATGGCCTATGGGATAACATGGCCCCTGTGGGAGGGTGAGTCGGCCCTGGGCTCAGTGCCACCTGAGGCCACCACCACCCATGGAGGGGACCCCCTCGGCACCCGCGGCTCGCTGCCTCCTCTTGGGGGCCGCGCGTGGGGCGCGATTCGCCGCGACCCCTTGGCGCGGGGCGCGATTCGCCGCGACCCCTTGGCGCGAGGGAGGCGGAGACCACGCGCACTGTACTCGCTCTACTGTACTCGCGACAGTATCCGCACCACTCTGCACACTCTGCACCACACACACAGCTCGCTACTCTACACTCTCTCTACACTATATACTCTCTCTACTGTACTCTCCCTACTCTACACTACTCTCTCTACACTGTCTACACTCTCTACACTGTCTACACTCTCTACACTACACTCTCTACTCTCTCCACTGTATTCTCTCTACACTCTCTACACTCTCTATTCTACACACTCTACCGTAACACTCTCTACTCTACACCCTACTATCTCCTCCACATACTACGCTACACACATATCTCTACTCTTCCCACTGCACACTGCTCTCTTGTCGACTCGACATCCGACTCTCTTATTCTACACGCCGCATTACAGCCTCTGCATACGCTACACACTCATCTCCTCTCTCCTCTGCCCCACACACTCCTCACCACTCTTACACCCGTCTCTACTCTACACACTCCTCTCTACTCAACGCACCACTCTCTCTACTGCTACTCTCCGGCATCTGCACAGCTTCGCAGTCCATCTTCTCTGCACACTCCCTCGTCTGTCTCCCTGCACTCCCCCTGCTCTCTCTCGCGTGTCACAGAGAGCGCCTCCACTCCTTCCCGCAGCCTCCAGGTCGCAGAGCAGCGTCCGTCTTTGTCTCTCCCGCGCCAGTGTCTCAGTGAGTCGGTCGCGTTCACTCGACTCTTGTATTGTCGCAGCAGCTGTCACGTGCTGGTGTCGTCATAATGACTCTCACGTGCTTGTCACATAAACTGTCACGTGATTGGTTTGTCTCAACTGTCAAGGAGTTTGTATTGTCACAACTGTCTCACGTGTTAGTATTGTCACACGAACTGTCCCGTAATTGTATTATCACAACCGTTACGTTCTTGTCACAAGGATTGTCACAAGAACTATCACGCGTTAGGATTGTCACAAGAACTGTAACATTCTTGAATTGTGAGAAGAACTGTCACGTGCTTGAATTATCACAATAACTGTCACTTGCTTGAATTTTTTCAAGTAGTGCCACGTGTTAGCGTTGCCTCAATCGTTGTCACGTGCTTATTGTATTGTCACCGTAATCACTGCCACTGCACGGACTGCTTTCTGAAGCCTGTACGCAGGCTAGGGAGAGAGGCGTGTGTGTGCATGGCCTTGCATTCTTGTGCAGATTCAGACCCGCCAGGGGTGGCGTGGAATGGGTATTCCACAGGCGTGCAGAGGCATTCCTTTGGACAAATACGCAGAGTCCTCCACTGGGTTCTATTACACAACAGCAATACGTCATTATACCCGCAGTGAATGCTTTGTTAAAAGACAGATCCGCCATATAGGCTTAACGGACTTTTGGATCAAGTGCGTTTAGCGAGCGTCTATGAATACTGGTGCAGCACACGAGGGGGTGGGTGGCCAGCACCAGGCCCGGACGTCTTTATCACCCAAGTGGCGGTATTTACACATTGTACCAGGTACTCATTTGAGGCTGAATTGACCCATAACCAGTTCAGATAATCGTCACTGGTGTTGGCCAAGAGCACGAATCGAACTCAGGTCGCCAGGTTCGTAGAGTAGAGCACTGACCGCGACACTACCGCCAAAAAGGCATTCACACATACGCAGCTTGATTGTGTGATCTTGAACATGGGAGCCCAATGAGATGGACGGCCCTCCAGGTGGTGATGGAGGCTAACAGACAACGCTGATATCGCAGAGTGAGTTCCAGGAATCGGTTGAGTCGCCAAAGACACAAATTCTGGAATCGGCGCTGCAGATATTTGTGTAGTTCTCCAGTCCGCCTGTCACTATCTTGCTGGTGGGATGGTCAGGGTGAACTCCTGCTGCTCAAATGTGCGTTGAGGCATTGGTGCTCATCTTCTGTTTACAGCTCTGAGCCAGCGGTGGAAAGTTCATGTTCCTATAGCGGGGTGAGTCTATCCAAAAGGACAACCACTGTTCACTTCCCCACAAAGTGGTACTCGTTTTATGAACCCAGGAGGGACGGAAGATGGGCTGAGTCAACCATTAACCAGGACTTGAACTGGCAACTTTTTTTATTGGGAGCCGTTCGCTCTACCGCTGAGCCACCTACCTGGGCAGGCTGTTTTGGAATCTTGTTGGTCAGATGGCCCATTAGGTAACACGCCACACACACACTGAGTGCGTGCACCATCTCATCTCACAGTGAGCCGATGGCCTCCGCGCTGGCTGTGGACTCGTGCGTGGACTTCTCGGCGTGGCTGAAGGCGCAGGGCGTGAATGCCGAGGTAGCCCGGGCCATAGACTCTGAGCTCGGCATCCGCGACTACGGAGTCCTGCGCGCCTGCGTGGGCGACGGCCACGTCCGCGCCGAGCTTCTGGCCGCGGCGCGCGACCGCCTGCCCTTCGGCTTCTACGCCGTGCTGCGCCAGTTCGTGCGCTCGCTGCACCTGCCGGAGGCCGAGGGGCCGCGGTCAGAGACGGCGCTGGGCGACCTGCTGGACGTGCTGGTGGTGCTGTTCGGCGGACTCGGCCGGGAGCTGCTGCTCTCCGCGCAGAAGCTGGGGGAGTTGGACGGCGGCCGGACGACCCCGCAGACGGAGAGGTTGAGGAGCACCACGACGGAGGATAACCGCGGTGAAGCGGACGAGCGTAAACTCTCAAGTAACAGTGAGCTGTTTTAATCATGTCCACCCGGAGTCCTGTTCCAGTATTGGAAATTGATATTTGGCGCCTGTTTCTGGTTTCTCTGTATGTATGTATATGTGTGCGTTAAACTTCTTTCGCACCCCAATGTAACCAACCGTGCTAATATGAGGTGGGGGAAATGTGCTGTGGGTTTCTGAACAGACTTCAACTGTAAGGGCATTGTTGGTTTCTCTTTCTCAGTTAACTGCGCAGAGTTTGGAAACTTTGAACCCCCCTCATCGGCTCAGGCTTTCGAAGCTCCTGAGTGGACCAACCCGGGTAAGCGGCACCCATTGGTGGATTTCTATCGAGGCAGTGTAAATCACTGCGGCGCGTCGTGTATGGTTGGAGCTTATTTTAACGTATTAGCGGTACACCGTTGATGGTGCGCAGTAAAAAGAACAAAAATTTCCAATAATTATTTATTTTCCCGCAATTCGCAACCTCGGTCAGAAAATCTTGCTGGGTGGTGGTGTGTCAAAATCAGTTCTCGTGATTTCAAAGCAGTTGGAAGATGAATGTTTATGTAGTAGAGTTAACTACTCGATGTTCACAAACTGGGAGAGCAAATCGTTAACAAGGTTTTCCCGCTCAAACTAACGGTCAGGGTCTCACAAGCTGTGAGAGCTGACCGTAAACAAGGTTTTCCCGCGCGACCAAACGGTCAGGGTCAGATAGGGTGAATTGGGATCGAAGAGCAGATTGGGAACGACCAATCACAGGGTTCCACAAGGTGGCCGGGGATTGGACAACCCGGCCACGAACAAGTATAAAGCCAGAGCGCTCAGAGCTCTCGGGGAGTTCGACTACACGAAGACCCAAGACGGCGGAAGAAGCCTAGGACCCTGGACCAAGCCCTCCAGCCCTTATAAGGGCTAGGGTTCAGAGTAACCAGTGGTCGGGGAGACATCTCCCTAGGTCCAGTCAGAGGACATTGAAAGAGCGGGGTATTAAGTAGCCTGTAGGGTGCGGAGGCTTGTACGTTCTGAGTGTAACGGGTGAGGGGACCGTATACCCCTCAGTGCATAGGGACTGTGTTCATAAGACGAATAAAAGTGTGTGCTACAAAAGACGTCGAAGAGTCAGTCTGTACAACACTACATTGGCGTCAGAAGATGGAAACAAGACGAACGAACCGCACGCGAAGTCCCGATGATGCAAGCTCCGACTCACCTGTGGGTGCTGCGGGCGGCGCTGAAGATGTTGGCGTGTTGCCAGCCGCCCCACCACCAGCTGTGCAGCCGATCGCCGCGAGCGACGGCACCCAGGCTGCTCACGCCCGCCTCGCCCAGCTGCTGCATGCTGCAGCAGCCATCCTGGAGCAACTTACCCTGGGGGCTGCGGGCGGGGAGGAACGGCCGACAACGAACGTCCCCGCCATCGCAAACCCGGAAGAGGTCGTCTTTCCCGCCGACGGGTCACGTGGAGGCGGAAGCCAAGTGCATGCTGGGACCCCCGGGGGCCAATCACGACACACTGCGTCATCAGAGAGCGACGCTGCCTTTGCAGGACCCTCCAGCAACACCGCGTCATCACGGCTGCGACGCCGTACAGTACATGTTGCCGACCAAGCCATCGCTGCGTTTGGGACCGAGTCCGAGCTTGACGAAGACGACGACACAGCTGCTCTACAGCAGCGACTGCCTGTCTTTCGCGAATTCTCGTCCACAGGGGGCGACTGGGCGGCATTTCAACGTCGCTTCCTCAGCCACCAGGAGATGGTGGGCTGGTCGGATGCACAAGCACTTCGTGCACTGCCAGCCACCTTGGACGATGACACTCTCGCTGCACTCATCTCCATTCCCAAGCGACAAAGGGCGACACTACAAGCAGCACTTCAGCGGCTGTCTGATGTCTACGGACCTCCTTCCGCCACACGCCACCAGTTCTACGAGAGACGGTGCAAGCCAAGGGAGTCGCCATTGGCGTTCCGCACCGCGCTACTCGCCATGGCAAGAGCGGCTTACCCCCGCATGGACGATGAGGCTATCGACGCACTCGTCCTTCAGAAGCTGCTGGAGATGGCGAGGGGGCTGCGCCTTGTCATCCAGGCCGTGGATGACGAGGACATGTGCTCACTGCGAGCTGCCCGGAGCATTCATGCTCACTTAATGCTGGACCAGGACGAGACCATCACCGCATCAACTACGACATCGGTGCCTGCCAGCAGGGACAACGCTCGCTCTCCTGATCGAGTCTTCTCGACGTTCAGCGCGACGCCCCAGCGATCACCGGATCGCACCAGTCGCCGCAACGACTGGGAGCGGGGACGGCCCTTCCCCCGTGGCGACGCGACGTGTTTCAACTGTGGCCGCCGAGGCCACTTCTCTCCCGACTGCCGTGCACCTCGCCGCCGCTCCGCCGATGCCCGAGACCGGGACTACAGAGCTTCCAGAGCAGCGCAGCATAACCAGGCAAGTCGCGGCACCCCACACGCTCGGCCCTCATACACACCACAACACACCATTGACTCCGCTCGGAACACGGCGTATGACACGCGGCGTTTGGCCGACTCTTCGCGACCACTGCGACCCGGGCAGTGGTCAGAGCTGGCCCATAGAGTGGTTGCAGCGACGGCGGGTTCCTCGGTGGTTGTTGGTTCGATCGAGGGGGTAGAAGTGCGCGTGCTTGTCGATACCGGTGCATCGGCCACTATCATCTCCGAGTTAATTTACAACATACTGCCCGTGCGATGTCGTTCATTGGAAAAGGTTTTCGTTCCGTTTTTCGCCGTTAATGGAAGTTCCCTAGGGATTCTCGGGCAAATTCGGGCTCAAATTGCCATTGGCGATATTAAATTGGCCGGACCTGTTTTTGTGTCTTCTTCCCTTGCGGTGCCGTGCCTTCTGGGAACCGATTTTCTTGCCAAAATGCCCATTAAAATCCTTATTGATCAGGGATGTATCGAACTTCCCTCGGGCCGCCGGTTTACATTTTTAACCGCGGCCACGCATTCACGAACGGAAAATGTTTCGGTGCAGGCTTTCACGGCTTGCGCTGTACGCATTCCGCCAGGGGCACAAATGCTCGTACCCTTACGGTTAAAGAAACCGCTCGCTCCTACCGCCTCGGTAAATGGCATTTTATTGGGACCCTCCAACACAGCCGTAAACAACCTTTCATTGGTGGCCGCACAGACTCTTGTAGCGGGCGACAGGGAGCCATTTATACAAGTTTTGAATGTCGGTCTGTCAGACACCGTCATTCCACAGGGGACAGTGCTCGCTCATGCGACAGTCGCGCCCCTGGGGACCGGGATTGTCGGACACGTAACGAACGCTCAGCAACCTCGCCCTCAGAACGGTGACGAGGGGTGGATTGACGCTCTCTGCGCTGATGCCGGCGATTTATCCGGCTCACAGCAGAGTGATTTGCGGGCTCTTTTGCGGGAATTCTCGGATGTGTTCAGCAAATCACAATTTGATATTGGCTGCACCAAGCTGCTGCGTCACCATATTGATACCGGTGACTCTGCCCCTATCCGCCAAAACCCGTTTCGGCTCAGCCCTGCGGAGAAACAGCATGTAATGGGCAGTTGACGACATGCTGGTGGCTGATATAATTTCTCCTTCAAACAACCCCTGGAGTGCTCCGATAGTGCTGGTCAAAAAGCACGATGGCAGTCTTCGATTCTGTGTAGACTTTCGGCGCCTGAATAAAATTTCCGTAGCTGACGCATATCCTCTGCCACGTATGGATGAGTCATTGGATGCCCTGGCAGGGGCGCGCTATTTTTCCACTTTGGACCTTCTGTTAGGGTTTTGGCAACTCCCCCTCGACGAAGCGTCAAAGCCAAAGACTGCTTTTCGGACACCTCAGGGCCTCTTAGAGTTTAATAGATTGCCCATGGGGCTCCACTCGGCCCCAGCGACGTTTCAGAGGCTCATGGAGCTGGTCCTCGCTGGGCTCCAGTGGGACTCATGCCTGATTTATCTTGATGACGTTATTGTCTTGGTGGTCGAGATAATGCGCCCACAATGTGTTAAAATCCGTTGGGGACGACGTCGCTGGTTCGTGCACCCCTCTCGTCTGAAGCCATTAGTTGCTCCGCGCGGCTCTGCGTCACACTCAAAACACGAGGGCCGAGCGTGTGATATGCCCGACGAGCAGGATGTCACCCCGTTAGTACCTAACCCACAGCGCAGACGTGCCATTCCTCCCGCAGATGATGTGGGACTGAGGGAGCCGGGCGAGCCACGAGTCTCTGCAAAAAGGCCTCTGGGCCCATCCAACATGTTTGCCAGGATGCCCGAC
The DNA here is from genome assembly GCF_015708825.2 of Lethenteron reissneri. Lineage (NCBI taxonomy): Eukaryota > Metazoa > Chordata > Hyperoartia > Petromyzontiformes > Petromyzontidae > Lethenteron > Lethenteron reissneri. The sequence goes on from NW_026890982.1 coordinate 33,891, forward strand.
CCACCAAACATGTTTGCCAGGATGCCTGACCCGTCTACACCAAGAGTCTCTGCAAAGAGGCCTTCTGACCCACCCAACATGTTTGCCAGGATGCCTGACCCGCCCAACATGTTTGCCAGGCTGCCCGACCCGTCTGCTCCGAGGGTCTCCGCAGAGAGGCCTCCTGCCCCTGCTGACATTTTTGCCAGGATGCCTGGTCAGCCTGCAGCCCGGAAAAGGGCACTCATTCCCTACGACGGGCCCGCGAAATACACACGGGCTAGATCGCGTCGGTTTTCTTGATTGCCCCTTTTTTTTTGCGGCAGCTGAATGCTGCATGCGTTGTGCGTCGCGAATGTCGTTATTTGTGATTGGTTCTGACCAGGTACATATGTTGCGTTGTTGATGGGGGGGGTATTTATAGTGGGTGTTCTTGTTCTTGTTGGTTGTGGCACACACACTTTGATTCATTGATGGGGATTTTCTGCTTGTAACAGCCGGGACGGCTGAGGCTTCCGAAGGGGAGGGTGATGTAGTAGAGTTAACTACTCGATGTTCACAAACTGGGAGAGAAAATCGTTAACAAGGTTTTCCCGCTCAAACTAACGGTCAGGGTCTCACAAGCTGTGAGAGCTGACCGTAAACAAGGTTTTCCCGCGCGACCAAACGGTCAGGGTCAGATAGGGTGAATTGGGATCGAAAAGCAGATTGGGAACGACCAATCACAGGGTTCCACAAGGTGGCCGGGGATTGGACAACCCGGCCACGAACAAGTATAAAGCCAGAGCGCTCAGAGCTCTCGGAGGAGTTCGACTACACGAAGACCCAAGACGGCGGAAGAAGCCTAGGACCCTGGACCAAGCCCTCCAGCTCTTATAAGGGCTAGGGTTCAGAGTAACCAGTGGTCGGGGAGACATCTCCCTAGGTCCAGTCAGAGGACATTGAAAGAGCGGGGTATTAAGTAGCCTGTAGGGTGAGGAGGCTTGTACGTTCTGAGTGTAACGGGTGAGGGGACCGTATACCCCTCAGTGCATAGGGACTGTGTTCATAAGACGAATAAAAGTGTGTGCTACAAAATACGTCGAAGAGTCAGTCTGTACAACACTACATTTACATGAGCGGCTGAACACGAAGAAGCTCCACACTCTGTTACCGTATAGCACAAATCAACAGGGCATTGAATGCCAATACCAAATCAAATAACATGAGCATTGAAACTGCCCAAGTAATTAAAATGATAAAAATACCATGCATTGTGGGAGTAACTGATAAACTAGCCAGATGTTTGGAAAAACAAAACATCCATGTCAAATTTAGCACGGTACATAAAATACAGAAATTAATATCTGGTACAAAATATGTATTACTGAAGCTATCAACAGAAGGTGTGTGCAAGATCAACTGCACGTGTGATAAATGTTATGTTGGGCAAACAGGACGAATGATCAGCACGAGACGCAAGAACATCAGAGAAATATTGAATACTCCGAAATACAACTGTCAGCAGTAGCAGAACACACGTGCCAATAAGGACACTCGATTGATTTTGATAATGTTGAAGTTCTGTGCAAAACTAGCTACTACTGGTAAAGACTACTTAGAGAATCTATCGAAATTGAAAGAAATACAAATAATTTTAACTGTTCGGATAACTACTGCCTTAGTGCTGCGTAGAAGCGAATCATCAAATAATACATAATTTAAATGCATGCCTATAAAGGGCACCATACTTCAATAGGGATTACCGTTGGTACGGCTATTTTAATACACAATAGACAGGAAGGACAAGATCAAAGGGCTCGCATAATACACATGCATAATGTACGTTGACTCATTAACCCCCCCTACTTTGCGAAAGAGCGCAGAAGTGTGGCCACCACATCTACGCCGCTATATAAGGAACGAAACAGACTTCTACACAAATCTGTCTGTCACCTGATGAAGCTAGTTGTAATTACTGGCGAAACGCCGTACTCAGTTTATAAATGTGGTGGCTTGGCTCTCCAACACACCGGTGTGCTGTACTAGTGACGAATTGGCACGTTCTGTTTACGTGACATCCCTTACTAGTTGGTTGCGTCGGGTGGTGGCGGGTTTTAATGACACATTATATATTTACACGATCTAACCCCAAAAACCTCTATTATGGATGATATTGGTCGTGAAAGCCTACGTGTTAAATGTTTGGTTATGTTGTGGGTGTACTGGAAATGTGGATCCCTCAGTGAATGATATCAATTGGCTCCACGAAAACCATCGGTAATTGGAATTATCGTTAATCGAATATATAAAATACATGTTAAAGGGCTTAATTTGTTCCAAGACGATCGTAAGTTGACTTTTTGAATGAGCACTCTCAAGTCACCAGGGCACTGTCTGGTTGAGGTTACGTGATGAAGCCGCTTCCTTTCTGCTTGCTCAGCTGCGGGTGAAGACGACGTGCTGACCTCATCCATGGATTGCGCAAACGCAAACCACCTGTGGAACAGAATTAAGCTGGAACAAGTTGAAGCCGTTTCTTCCTACGAGTCTCTGAGAGGTAAAGCACAGAACATCGACGACGTTCTAATCTGCTTCGGTAAAGAGATGTCAGGCATTTCACGATGCGGTCTTCTTCATATGGCTGATGTCGATGTGCAACGGCTACAATTTTGAATTGAGGTTGTTCAGGTCGGATAATTGCGTTGGGAGTAATGTGCAGTGGCGAATCATTGCTGTGATGACGATGCCTCCTCGTATTTGTGGATTGGGCATTGAGTCGTCGTTATTTGTTCCACCGTCTGTTGTGGGCGACCACAGGCTCAGCACACAGCTGGAGCATTTTACTTTTTTTCGATTGTGCACGATCAAGCGTCCACATCTGCTGCCGTGGTTTGTGCAGTGGATCCTGTTTCGGGTTGTAGCTCTATAAGCTCCACGGAAGATCAAAAAAACCTAGGGATCTTCTGCGGCATCGGGTCTTTCACAAGGAGGTGTTTGGTTGTGACTTCTTGTCAACTCCATTTGGCTTTCCAAGCTTTTATCATCGTCATCATCATAATCAGGATTTAAGTTACATTCTTGCAGGTTGAGCACATGTAGCCCAAAAGGGTTTGCAGCGCGATATTAAGCGGTGGTGGTAAGGGACGTTATTGAGATGCTGGTGGGTCAGGAGACGTCCCAGTAAAGCCTCGTAAAATCTGGACTCGTTAGGTGGAGGGCAACGGGCATACTGAAAATAATGTAACATTTTGAAACCATTAATTAGAATTACATGTATACAGTTGGTAACATAGGCCAGTTGTCCTTCATAGCAAATGCTGCTATTGTGGAGGTTACATTCAGCATACCAGTGACATTTCCTTGCTTTTCACATAGAGATAGTATAACGTATAACGCAGGTTTACTATGCCTTGGTATTGTCATGCAAAAACAAAGATCCAAGTGCTTTTGGCGAGCACCTATGAAGGCCGGCACGGCACACGACGGGGTGGGTGGCCAGCACCACGCCCAGCCGCCTTTGTCTCCCAAGTGGCGATATTAACACATCGCACCAGGTGCTCAGTGGAGGCTGAGTCGACCTAGGTGAGGCCCAGAAACCAGTTCAGATAATCGTCACTGGTGTTGGTCGTGAGCAGGAATTGAGCTCAGGTCACGGGGTTCGTAGTGCAGCGTAGTGCTAACTGCTACGCTACCACGTAGTGTATTTGTGTTTTACGTTTCACCGTAATTCCTGAGGGGTGCACGATGGCTTACAACCATACACAAGGAATACATCAGCAAATCTTCACTGATCACGTGATAAATGAAGCACCTTCAATTAGCACGATTGGATACGTACGGTACGAAATAAGTTAAACGTACTTGCAGGAGGATTTCTCCACAACTCTGGCTATCGCTTGATGAAGCTGGTTGTAATTATTGGCAAAAACGTTGTACTCGAATTGTAAATGTTGTTGGTTTAAGCTCCAACACACCTTTGTGCTGAACTGGTAACTAATTGGCACATTTTGTTTACGTGACAAACATTACTTATTGGTTGTTGGGTGGTGGCGAATTTAACGACACGTTTATAAATTTCGATTTAAAGCTTTCGTGACTGCAGGGATTCATTTTCTTGGTTCTTTCGGTAAAGTCTCGTAGAAGGGAAGTAATAAAATAATAAAAATAAAACATAATAAAATAATTCTCACGACGTTTCGGCCACAACGCAAGCAGCTGTCATCAGGTCATTCTTCACCTGTGGACGGCTGCTTGCGTTGTGGCCGAAACGTCGTGAGAATTATTTCATTTTATTTTTATTACTTTATTACTTCCCTTCTACATGACTTTACCGAAAGAACCAAAAAGACACGTTTATATTTACGCGATTTAACCCAAAAACCTCTATCTCTGTGTGGAGTTTGTATCTTCTCACCCTGTTGTGGACGGTTTCCTCGGGGTTCTGTGGCTTCCTCCCAGAGCTAACAAAACACCGTACAGTGTAACTTGTATTGGCCGCAACAAACCGATTATTTAAATTTACCTGCAAATGACTCAATGGGGGAAAACACCCACAGCGAGAACAACATTGCCCCCTCCTGACAAAACTTGGCAGGCTTCCCATGAACAAACTATATATGTATGTATGTTGAACTTCTTTCTCACCGTACGTAGCTGACCGTGCTAATCGGAGGTGCGGGGGGAAGGACAACAAACTAAACACAATAAATGAGTTCTCAATCTCGATGAAGATTTAAAAGTGCATAGCTCCGGTGGCTTCCTAATATCGGAAGGAAGAGCATTCTAGACGGCCGCACAAATGCATCCGAAAGCACCGCGCGATGTGGTGACCTTCTTTGTTCAATGGGCTAACCAAAAGCCACTGCTGCTGCGAGGTGACCGGAGTTTACGTGATGATAGTTTATGCTCCTTGACGAGATCAGTGAGGTATCATGGTTCATTTGTGGCAAGCACTTTCTGTGTAAAGGAGTGCGACTTGATAATGCTGTATTCGTTCAGCAACCAGGGTTTTCATTATTATTCACAAGGGCATAAGCTGCTGGGTGTGATGGTGCCTCCGCCGGGTTTTCATGGGTAAACAAGCGGAATAACAACAACGTATTGCTACTTTTATTATTCACAAGTGCATAATAAGCCGCTGGGTGTGACGGTGCCCCAACCCCATGTCGCAGCGATGGGCGCAGAGAAGCCGTTCCCGTGCGAGGAGTGTGGCCGGAGCTTTGCCAGCCCTGCCGACCTCAAAAAGCACGCGGTGGTCCACGCGTCAGGCCGCTGGCCCCACTTGTGCGACGCCTGCGGAAAGTGCTTCTCCAAGGCATCGCACCTGACGCGCCACTGCAGGACGCACACGGGCGAGCGGCCCTACGAGTGTGACCTCTGCGGCAAGGCCTTCTCCCAGGTGCCCAACCTCAAGAGGCACCGGAGGACCCACAGCGGAGAGCCGCCCGTGGCGCCGTGCGCTGACTACGACGGGGGATTCTCGCGCGGCCCGCAGCTGGTGGCGCACCGGTGGCTGAAGCACGGCAAAGGCGGCACACCATCACCGCCGCTGCCATCAACGTCGTATGGAGACGGTAGTCGCGAGGATTAAAACGGAGACTGCCCTCCGCGCATCTTACATGTCCGCCGGCTTTCGTCAATAAAGCGCATGTCTGCATGCATCTAAAGTATTAGAAGGCGCTTGCACAGTTTTTGCAATCTGGTGGCAGATTTCCTCTTATCTGGAGATCAGCAATGTCATCAATCCCATCCACCGTGCAGAGATTAACATGACCACTGCTGGTTTCAAAGTAAATTCTGGTGCAATTCGTTCAAGGATCTCAGTGAGCCATGCACGGAGTTAAGAAATATAAATAGTGCAGAGTCCACTGGTGGCAGGGCATTCCATAGTTTTGGTGCAGCACATGCAAAGGATCGATCACCCCAGGTGCAGAGTCCAGTTCTCAGCACATGGAGCAGATGTAAATTAGCAGATCAGCGAGGTCGTGATGGTACGTGTGAGTGAATCAGCTGTTGAATGTAAAATGGCGCAAGGCCGTTTAAGGCCCTTGTATGTTAGCAGCAACACTTTAAATTGGACCCTAAATTTAATTGAAAGCCAATGCAGATATTTTATTACAGGTGTAGTGACTGTGATTGTCACTGTGGTGCCGGACTTACGAAGCCACGGCGGATAATGTGTTTGACTTGGGTGAGCGCCGGTCAGCGCGGAGGCACCACGTACAGTGTGCGATGCGGGCTCCCGGTGAAGGAGCGAGAGGGAGTGTCAGCCAGCCAGGGTTACATTGGGGCATGATACGCTGGTTGACCTGCCGACACGTGACCGGATGATATTGGAGGGGGGCCCCCGGTGGACGGGGGCCGCTGGGCCGTCACGTGGTATAAAAGAGCTCTCGGGAGCCTTCGGGAAAGAGCCTGAGAGATCTAGAAGGTGGGCGCGGCGAGGGACGGAGCCAGCCCCAGCCGAGGCCGATATAACGGGGGGCCCCGTGAGGGGCTCAGGGTTCTTCGTGTTGCTGGTGATGAAGATCCACGTCGGGTAAAATAAGCCTCTAGCCACGCGGTCCAAGACCCAGCTTGTGGTCCGGGCCAGGATAGCGAACCGTGTCTAGTTCTGCTGTAGCATGGCTAGATGGGCATTCAACACCCAAGTGTAGGTTGTGTTATGTTGAGTTACTGAAATACATTGTGTTGCTCCCAAGACAACGTCTGCGACTCGGTTGGATTCACTACACAAGGGCAATGTGCTCACGGAATGAGGTTCGCGTGAGCATCCTGGCGACTGCGTTCTGAACCAGCCTCAGTCGGCCCAAGACCTTGGCCGGATCCCCAGGTAACAAAGCCTCGCAATAATACGAGAAAAGACAAGGGTGTGCACTCGTCATTAGAGGTGAGTAGGTGACAGAATGTGACGTAAGCGGGCAGTGTTTCTAAGGTAGAAGAAGGAGATCCAGACCATCTTAGAAACGTGTGCATTGAAGGAGAGTGAATGGTCAAGCAAAACTCAAAGTTTGTTAACCACTTTCACGGGACAAGTCGGTACATTGTCAATTTCCAGTTTAAATGCCTCATAGGAAACCAGTTGTTTTGGAGGTCCGATGAGTAAAATATTGACTTTGGTTATGTTTAGATCAGGCATGTCCAAAGTCGGGCCCGCGGGCCGTTATTGGCCCGCGGTCAGATTTCATACGGCCCGCAGCTTCGGTCTTATAATGTGTTATTTATGGCTCGCTAGCTCTGTGAGAATAAATAATTCTAGATTTGACGCTTTCGTGACTGCAATGATTCATATTCTTAGGTTTTTTCGGTAAAGTCACGTAGGTAAAAAACATTAAAAAGTAAAATAAAAAATAAATAAAAATCACGACGTTTCGGAGGCAACACAAGCTTCCGTCTTCAGGTGGTACCGTCACAGCCACGACAGCTGTATCAAGTAAATGAGAGATTGCAGAAGCTACCACTCCGTTTATATAATGGTTGGAGAAGGTGGTGGGGCAAGGGCCGCATACTTTTATTAATATGGTAAGGTGAGGCTTAAGACTAAAAATAGACTGCATAACAAAGGCTGAGACTAAAAATAGACTGCACAACTACTTATTTTTTTAAGAGGAGTTGATGACAACATGAACGTGACAGAGGAGTTGCTTGACCTCAAAAGCCTTAAAAGGCAAACCAGAGGAACAGATGTATTCGTTTCTGTTTGTGAAGCTGTTGATTATATGAAACTACCATGGAGTAAAGTTTCTGGGATCATTACCGATGGTGCGCCTGCCATGGATGGTGAGCGAAGTGGATTGTCCACACTGATCTGCAATAAAGTCAGCGAAGAAGCAGGAAACGCTATTAAACTTCACTGTATCATTCACCAGCAGGATCTCTGCGCCAAACATCTCAAATTTGACGATGTTATGAAACCAGTGGCAAAGGAAATCAATTCTATTCACTCTAAAGCTCTATACCACCGACAGTTTCAGCAGTTCTTGCGTGACATCCAGGCTGAATACGGTGACGTAATATATCAACGATGTGAGGTGGCTAAGTCGGGGTCCTCACTGCAGCGATTTTTCTCTCTCAAAGAGGAAATTGGAAATTTTTTGGGTGAGAAGGGACAACCAATGGAAGAACTGTCCGATCCTGTATGGCTGGCAAATCTGGCTTTTTTGGTTGACATAACGAAGCATCTGAATGCGCTGAAAGTTAATCTTCAAGGAAAAGTTGCAGTGGTGAGCCAGCTATACGCTCACATCAAGGCCTTTGGAACCAAACTGCAACTTTTCCAAAGACACTTGTTCCAAACAGAGCCCTGCACCGCACACTTCCCAGCTTTGAAAGAGGTCATTGACAGTTTTCCACAGGACATCGGTGCGCAAATGAAGAGTTATGCAACAGCTATCGTATTTCTTTCTGTGGAATTTAACAAACGCTTTCGGGACTTTGCAGTTATTGAAAAGGACATATTGCTTTTCTCTTCTCCCTTCTCCGTGGACCCTGATGATGCTCCTTCACAGCTGCAGCTAGAGCTCATTGAGCTGCAATGTGACGATGAGTGCCGCGGAAAACACAAGCAGTGTTCTCTTGTTGACTTTTACCGGCAGCTGGACAAAAGCAGATTTCCAGAAATGCGGTCATTCGCTAAGAAAATGCTGAGCTTATTCGGCTCCACATATTTGTGTGAGCAAACATTCTCAGTTATGAACTTAAACAAGAACCGATTGAGGTCAAGGATGAGTGACTCCCACTTGAGTGATATTTTACGCATCTCAACCACTGCCCTCAAGCCAGACCTGGTCTCTTTACTGAAATCTAGATCTCAGTATCACCCTTCTCATTAGTGTCAGCAAGTTATCTGTTCCTTGATCAATCTGAAATCGAGTGTTTTGAACGGTAACATCTGTCACTATTAACAGTGAAAAGCCTAAAGCACACTAATACACTTGGACTTATGGCACTTGTTTTTATTAAACTTTTGAATACGATTTGGTTATAACTGTTGATGTTATGTACCTGTAGATGTGACACAAACTATTGCTTTCTGAAAGATCTTGTAAAAGACAAGGGCAAAATTCACTTGTTTTAAAGTTTGTAATAAAAGACTCGTACGCTTCTCTCTGTCCTGTGTCCTTTATTTGGGTTCGATCTCTTTTCCCTCACGGCACTCCCCCTTACTCTTCGCTCTGCAGCCCCAGGCTGCTATCGCTCACGTAGCCCACTTCACAGCACTCCCCTATATACTCTTCGCTCTGCAGCCCCAGGCTGCTGTCGCTCACGTAGCCCACTTCCCTCCTTGCAGACCCGCTGCTGTCTCGTCGTGCAGACTCCCCCGCTGCCGAACTCCACCCTTGCAGACCCGCTGCTCTCTCTGCAGTCTCCTCGCTGCTCCTCCAGCCCCGGGGTCGGTCACCGTTGGCCGACGGTGCCGATCCTCGGAGTGTGTGTGTGTGTGGCGATCTCGCCACTCTCTTCCCCACTCCGCCCTGGGTGGCCTCACACTTTCCCAGTCTCCGATCACTCCCTACTGCTTCCGGTTTCTCCCCTTATAGACCTGAACCCTCTCCCCCACGTGACGTAACTCCTCCCCCCATGACGTCACCTCCGGAAGGTCGTCCACGCCCGCATTACACCACCCTCCCCCGTAGAGAAAATCCAGCCGACCTCGGCTGAACACAACTCCAACAACAATGCGGGCGAACACGACCGAATATGAAAAAGGACACAGAACACACAATATTATATCGAAGAACAAGAACACAACACAATAATTAACGAAATGTGAGGGATTTTGAGCGGGTGCGGGTCGCCGGACCGTCCCGGACGGTCGGCGGCCCTCCCGCTGAACGAGAACGTGGCAGGGTTTTAAGAGCGACAGGTTGAAGTTCGTCTGTCGCTATTGGAAGCCTGGCAACGTCCCAGTCCCCCAATCTTGCCGGCGCAGCATCAGGGGCGTCCCGCAATCGCGACCGCGGCGGGGTTGGAAGGGCTGCGGGTCTCAAAGGTTCCGCAGCCGTGTTAGGCGCACCCCGAGCTGAGTCTTCTTTCCCCTGCCACGTTACGGCCGGCTCGTCTGTAAAAGGCACAACAGGCGCTCTTGCAAGGTCACCAGGCACCGGCAAAGGCGCGTCGGCAGCAACAGACCCCGGCAAGGCAATCTCAGGAGATGACGCATCAGGTCGAGGGGCCACGTATGGTTTCAACTGAGATGTGTGGACGAACCAACGCCGAGATCCAAACCGAACACGCGCCGACTGTGGGTTGGGAACCTCAATGAGGCGAACCGGCCCCTGCCATGGTTTGTGTAACTTAGGAGAGGTACCTGGCCGCACCTGTGGACAATGAAGCCAGGCCAGGTCCCCCGGTTTCCAGGGGCATTCCCCTTTTGAACGTCGTGCTCATCTTCTGTTTACAGCTCTGAGCCAGCGGTGGAAAGTTCATGTTCCTATAGCGGGGTGAGTCTATCCAAAAGGACAACCACTGTTCACTTCCCCACAAAGTGGTACTCGTTTTATGAACCCAGGAGGGACGGAAGATGGGCTGAGTCAACCATTAACCAGGACTTGAACTGGCAACTTTTTTTATTGGGAGCCGTTCGCTCTACCGCTGAGCCACCTACCTGGGCAGGCTGTTTTGGAATCTTGTTGGTCAGATGGCCCATTAGGTAACACGCCACACACACACTGAGTGCGTGCACCATCTCATCTCACAGTGAGCCGATGGCCTCCGCGCTGGCTGTGGACTCGTGCGTGGACTTCTCGGCGTGGCTGAAGGCGCAGGGCGTGAATGCCGAGGTAGCCCGGGCCATAGACTCTGAGCTCGGCATCCGCGACTACGGAGTCCTGCGCGCCTGCGTGGGCGACGGCCACGTCCGCGCCGAGCTTCTGGCCGCGGCGCGCGACCGCCTGCCCTTCGGCTTCTACGCCGTGCTGCGCCAGTTCGTGCGCTCGCTGCACCTGCCGGAGGCCGAGGGGCCGCGGTCAGAGACGGCGCTGGGCGACCTGCTGGACGTGCTGGTGGTGCTGTTCGGCGGACTCGGCCGGGAGCTGCTGCTCTCCGCGCAGAAGCTGGGGGAGTTGGACGGCGGCCGGACGACCCCGCAGACGGAGAGGTTGAGGAGCACCACGACGGAGGATAACCGCGGTGAAGCGGACGAGCGTAAACTCTCAAGTAACAGTGAGCTGTTTTAATCATGTCCACCCGGAGTCCTGTTCCAGTATTGGAAATTGATATTTGGCGCCTGTTTCTGGTTTCTCTGTATGTATGTATATGTGTGCGTTAAACTTCTTTCGCACCCCAATGTAACCAACCGTGCTAATATGAGGTGGGGGAAATGTGCTGTGGGTTTCTGAACAGACTTCAACTGTAAGGGCATTGTTGGTTTCTCTTTCTCAGTTAACTGCGCAGAGTTTGGAAACTTTGAACCCCCCTCATCGGCTCAGGCTTTCGAAGCTCCTGAGTGGACCAACCCGGGTAAGCGGCACCCATTGGTGGATTTCTATCGAGGCAGTGTAAATCACTGCGGCGCGTCGTGTATGGTTGGAGCTTATTTTAACGTATTAGCGGTACACCGTTGATGGTGCGCAGTAAAAAGAACAAAAATTTCCAATAATTATTTATTTTCCCGCAATTCGCAACCTCGGTCAGAAAATCTTGCTGGGTGGTGGTGTGTCAAAATCAGTTCTCGTGATTTCAAAGCAGTTGGAAGATGAATGTTTATGTAGTAGAGTTAACTACTCGATGTTCACAAACTGGGAGAGCAAATCGTTAACAAGGTTTTCCCGCTCAAACTAACGGTCAGGGTCTCACAAGCTGTGAGAGCTGACCGTAAACAAGGTTTTCCCGCGCGACCAAACGGTCAGGGTCAGATAGGGTGAATTGGGATCGAAGAGCAGATTGGGAACGACCAATCACAGGGTTCCACAAGGTGGCCGGGGATTGGACAACCCGGCCACGAACAAGTATAAAGCCAGAGCGCTCAGAGCTCTCGGGGAGTTCGACTACACGAAGACCCAAGACGGCGGAAGAAGCCTAGGACCCTGGACCAAGCCCTCCAGCCCTTATAAGGGCTAGGGTTCAGAGTAACCAGTGGTCGGGGAGACATCTCCCTAGGTCCAGTCAGAGGACATTGAAAGAGCGGGGTATTAAGTAGCCTGTAGGGTGCGGAGGCTTGTACGTTCTGAGTGTAACGGGTGAGGGGACCGTATACCCCTCAGTGCATAGGGACTGTGTTCATAAGACGAATAAAAGTGTGTGCTACAAAAGACGTCGAAGAGTCAGTCTGTACAACACTACATTGGCGTCAGAAGATGGAAACAAGACGAACGAACCGCACGCGAAGTCCCGATGATGCAAGCTCCGACTCACCTGTGGGTGCTGCGGGCGGCGCTGAAGATGTTGGCGTGTTGCCAGCCGCCCCACCACCAGCTGTGCAGCCGATCGCCGCGAGCGACGGCACCCAGGCTGCTCACGCCCGCCTCGCCCAGCTGCTGCATGCTGCAGCAGCCATCCTGGAGCAACTTACCCTGGGGGCTGCGGGCGGGGAGGAACGGCCGACAACGAACGTCCCCGCCATCGCAAACCCGGAAGAGGTCGTCTTTCCCGCCGACGGGTCACGTGGAGGCGGAAGCCAAGTGCATGCTGGGACCCCCGGGGGCCAATCACGACACACTGCGTCATCAGAGAGCGACGCTGCCTTTGCAGGACCCTCCAGCAACACCGCGTCATCACGGCTGCGACGCCGTACAGTACATGTTGCCGACCAAGCCATCGCTGCGTTTGGGACCGAGTCCGAGCTTGACGAAGACGACGACACAGCTGCTCTACAGCAGCGACTGCCTGTCTTTCGCGAATTCTCGTCCACAGGGGGCGACTGGGCGGCATTTCAACGTCGCTTCCTCAGCCACCAGGAGATGGTGGGCTGGTCGGATGCACAAGCACTTCGTGCACTGCCAGCCACCTTGGACGATGACACTCTCGCTGCACTCATCTCCATTCCCAAGCGACAAAGGGCGACACTACAAGCAGCACTTCAGCGGCTGTCTGATGTCTACGGACCTCCTTCCGCCACACGCCACCAGTTCTACGAGAGACGGTGCAAGCCAAGGGAGTCGCCATTGGCGTTCCGCACCGCGCTACTCGCCATGGCAAGAGCGGCTTACCCCCGCATGGACGATGAGGCTATCGACGCACTCGTCCTTCAGAAGCTGCTGGAGATGGCGAGGGGGCTGCGCCTTGTCATCCAGGCCGTGGATGACGAGGACATGTGCTCACTGCGAGCTGCCCGGAGCATTCATGCTCACTTAATGCTGGACCAGGACGAGACCATCACCGCATCAACTACGACATCGGTGCCTGCCAGCAGGGACAACGCTCGCTCTCCTGATCGAGTCTTCTCGACGTTCAGCGCGACGCCCCAGCGATCACCGGATCGCACCAGTCGCCGCAACGACTGGGAGCGGGGACGGCCCTTCCCCCGTGGCGACGCGACGTGTTTCAACTGTGGCCGCCGAGGCCACTTCTCTCCCGACTGCCGTGCACCTCGCCGCCGCTCCGCCGGATCCCGAGACCGGGACTACAGAGCTTCCAGAGCAGCGCAGCATAACCAGGCAAGTCGCGGCACCCCACACGCTCGGCCCTCATACACACCACAACACACCATTGACTCCGCTCGGAACACGGCGTATGACACGCGGCGTTTGGCCGACTCTTCGCGACCACTGCGACCCGGGCAGTGGTCAGAGCTGGCCCATAGAGTGGTTGCAGCGACGGCGGGTTCCTCGGTGGTTGTTGGTTCGATCGAGGGGGTAGAAGTGCGCGTGCTTGTCGATACCGGTGCATCGGCCACTATCATCTCCGAGTTAATTTACAACATACTGCCCGTGCGATGTCGTTCATTGGAAAAGGTTTTCGTTCCGTTTTTCGCCGTTAATGGAAGTTCCCTAGGGATTCTCGGGCAAATTCGGGCTCAAATTGCCATTGGCGATATTAAATTGGCCGGACCTGTTTTTGTGTCTTCTTCCCTTGCGGTGCCGTGCCTTCTGGGAACCGATTTTCTTGCCAAAATGCCCATTAAAATCCTTATTGATCAGGGATGTATCGAACTTCCCTCGGGCCGCCGGTTTACATTTTTAACCGCGGCCACGCATTCACGAACGGAAAATGTTTCGGTGCAGGCTTTCACGGCTTGCGCTGTACGCATTCCGCCAGGGGCACAAATGCTCGTACCCTTACGGTTAAAGAAACCGCTCGCTCCTACCGCCTCGGTAAATGGCATTTTATTGGGACCCTCCAACACAGCCGTAAACAACCTTTCATTGGTGGCCGCACAGACTCTTGTAGCGGGCGACAGGGAGCCATTTATACAAGTTTTGAATGTCGGTCTGTCAGACACCGTCATTCCACAGGGGACAGTGCTCGCTCATGCGACAGTCGCGCCCCTGGGGACCGGGATTGTCGGACACGTAACGAACGCTCAGCAACCTCGCCCTCAGAACGGTGACGAGGGGTGGATTGACGCTCTCTGCGCTGATGCCGGCGATTTATCCGGCTCACAGCAGAGTGATTTGCGGGCTCTTTTGCGGGAATTCTCGGATGTGTTCAGCAAATCACAATTTGATATTGGCTGCACCAAGCTGCTGCGTCACCATATTGATACCGGTGACTCTGCCCCTATCCGCCAAAACCCGTTTCGGCTCAGCCCTGCGGAGAAACAGCATGTAATGGGCAGTTGACGACATGCTGGTGGCTGATATAATTTCTCCTTCAAACAACCCCTGGAGTGCTCCGATAGTGCTGGTCAAAAAGCACGATGGCAGTCTTCGATTCTGTGTAGACTTTCGGCGCCTGAATAAAATTTCCGTAGCTGACGCATATCCTCTGCCACGTATGGATGAGTCATTGGATGCCCTGGCAGGGGCGCGCTATTTTTCCACTTTGGACCTTCTGTTAGGGTTTTGGCAACTCCCCCTCGACGAAGCGTCAAAGCCAAAGACTGCTTTTCGGACACCTCAGGGCCTCTTAGAGTTTAATAGATTGCCCATGGGGCTCCACTCGGCCCCAGCGACGTTTCAGAGGCTCATGGAGCTGGTCCTCGCTGGGCTCCAGTGGGACTCATGCCTGATTTATCTTGATGACGTTATTGTCTTGGTGGTCGAGATAATGCGCCCACAATGTGTTAAAATCCGTTGGGGACGACGTCGCTGGTTCGTGCACCCCTCTCGTCTGAAGCCATTAGTTGCTCCGCGCGGCTCTGCGTCACACTCAAAACACGAGGGCCGAGCGTGTGATATGCCCGACGAGCAGGATGTCACCCCGTTAGTACCTAACCCACAGCGCAGACGTGCCATTCCTCCCGCAGATGATGTGGGACTGAGGGAGCCGGGCGAGCCACGAGTCTCTGCAAAAAGGCCTCTGGGCCCATCCAACATGTTTGCCAGGATGCCCGACCCACCAAACATGTTTGCCAGGATGCCTGACCCGTCTACACCAAGAGTCTCTGCAAAGAGGCCTTCTGACCCACCCAACATGTTTGCCAGGATGCCTGACCCGCCCAACATGTTTGCCAGGCTGCCCGACCCGTCTGCTCCGAGGGTCTCCGCAGAGAGGCCTCCTGCCCCTGCTGACATTTTTGCCAGGATGCCTGGTCAGCCTGCAGCCCGGAAAAGGGCACTCATTCCCTACGACGGGCCCGCGAAATACACACGGGCTAGATCGCGTCGGTTTTCTTGATTGCCTCTTTTTTTTTGCGGCAGCTGAATGCTGCATGCGTTGTGCGTCGCGAATGTCGTTATTTGTGATTGGTTCTGACCAGGTACATATGTTGCGTTGTTGATGGGGGGGGTATTTATAGTGGGTGTTCTTGTTCTTGTTGGTTGTGGCACACACACTTTGATTCATTGATGGGGATTTTCTGCTTGTAACAGCCGGGACGGCTGAGGCTTCCGAAGGGGAGGGTGATGTAGTAGAGTTAACTACTCGATGTTCACAAACTGGGAGAGAAAATCGTTAACAAGGTTTTCCCGCTCAAACTAACGGTCAGGGTCTCACAAGCTGTGAGAGCTGACCGTAAACAAGGTTTTCCCGCGCGACCAAACGGTCAGGGTCAGATAGGGTGAATTGGGATCGAAAAGCAGATTGGGAACGACCAATCACAGGGTTCCACAAGGTGGCCGGGGATTGGACAACCCGGCCACGAACAAGTATAAAGCCAGAGCGCTCAGAGCTCTCGGAGGAGTTCGACTACACGAAGACCCAAGACGGCGGAAGAAGCCTAGGACCCTGGACCAAGCCCTCCAGCTCTTATAAGGGCTAGGGTTCAGAGTAACCAGTGGTCGGGGAGACATCTCCCTAGGTCCAGTCAGAGGACATTGAAAGAGCGGGGTATTAAGTAGCCTGTAGGGTGAGGAGGCTTGTACGTTCTGAGTGTAACGGGTGAGGGGACCGTATACCCCTCAGTGCATAGGGACTGTGTTCATAAGACGAATAAAAGTGTGTGCTACAAAATACGTCGAAGAGTCAGTCTGTACAACACTACATTTACATGAGCGGCTGAACACGAAGAAGCTCCACACTCTGTTACCGTATAGCACAAATCAACAGGGCATTGAATGCCAATACCAAATCAAATAACATGAGCATTGAAACTGCCCAAGTAATTAAAATGATAAAAATACCATGCATTGTGGGAGTAACTGATAAACTAGCCAGATGTTTGGAAAAACAAAACATCCATGTCAAATTTAGCACGGTACATAAAATACAGAAATTAATATCTGGTACAAAATATGTATTACTGAAGCTATCAACAGAAGGTGTGTGCAAGATCAACTGCACGTGTGATAAATGTTATGTTGGGCAAACAGGACGAATGATCAGCACGAGACGCAAGAACATCAGAGAAATATTGAATACTCCGAAATACAACTGTCAGCAGTAGCAGAACACACGTGCCAATAAGGACACTCGATTGATTTTGATAATGTTGAAGTTCTGTGCAAAACTAGCTACTACTGGTAAAGACTACTTAGAGAATCTATCGAAATTGAAAGAAATACAAATAATTTTAACTGTTCGGATAACTACTGCCTTAGTGCTGCGTAGAAGCGAATCATCAAATAATACATAATTTAAATGCATGCCTATAAAGGGCACCATACTTCAATAGGGATTACCGTTGGTATGGCTATTTTAATACACAATAGACAGGAAGGACAAGATCAAAGGGCTCGCATAATACACATGCATAATGTACGTTGACTCATTAACCCCCCCTACTTTGCGAAAGAGCGCAGAAGTGTGGCCACCACATCTACGCCGCTATATAAGGAACGAAACAGACTTCTACACAAATCTGTCTGTCACCTGATGAAGCTAGTTGTAATTACTGGCGAAACGCCGTACTCAGTTTATAAATGTGGTGGCTTGGCTCTCCAACACACCGGTGTGCTGTACTAGTGACGAATTGGCACGTTCTGTTTACGTGACATCCCTTACTAGTTGGTTGCGTCGGGTGGTGGCGGGTTTTAATGACACATTATATATTTACACGATCTAACCCCAAAAACCTCTATTATGGATGATATTGGTCGTGAAAGCCTACGTGTTAAATGTTTGGTTATGTTGTGGGTGTACTGGAAATGTGGATCCCTCAGTGAATGATATCAATTGGCTCCACGAAAACCATCGGTAATTGGAATTATCGTTAATCGAATATATAAAATACATGTTAAAGGGCTTAATTTGTTCCAAGACGATCGTAAGT
Organism: Lethenteron reissneri; assembly: GCF_015708825.2. Taxonomy (NCBI): domain Eukaryota; kingdom Metazoa; phylum Chordata; class Hyperoartia; order Petromyzontiformes; family Petromyzontidae; genus Lethenteron; species Lethenteron reissneri. Next base: position 51,601 of record NW_026890982.1, read on the forward strand.
TGACTTTTTGAATGAGCACTCTCAAGTCACCAGGGCACTGTCTGGTTGAGGTTACGTGATGAAGCCGCTTCCTTTCTGCTTGCTCAGCTGCGGGTGAAGACGACGTGCTGACCTCATCCATGGATTGCGCAAACGCAAACCACCTGTGGAACAGAATTAAGCTGGAACAAGTTGAAGCCGTTTCTTCCTACGAGTCTCTGAGAGGTAAAGCACAGAACATCGACGACGTTCTAATCTGCTTCGGTAAAGAGATGTCAGGCATTTCACGATGCGGTCTTCTTCATATGGCTGATGTCGATGTGCAACGGCTACAATTTTGAATTGAGGTTGTTCAGGTCGGATAATTGCGTTGGGAGTAATGTGCAGTGGCGAATCATTGCTGTGATGACGATGCCTCCTCGTATTTGTGGATTGGGCATTGAGTCGTCGTTATTTGTTCCACCGTCTGTTGTGGGCGACCACAGGCTCAGCACACAGCTGGAGCATTTTACTTTTTTTCGATTGTGCACGATCAAGCGTCCACATCTGCTGCCGTGGTTTGTGCAGTGGATCCTGTTTCGGGTTGTAGCTCTATAAGCTCCACGGAAGATCAAAAAAACCTAGGGATCTTCTGCGGCATCGGGTCTTTCACAAGGAGGTGTTTGGTTGTGACTTCTTGTCAACTCCATTTGGCTTTCCAAGCTTTTATCATCGTCATCATCATAATCAGGATTTAAGTTACATTCTTGCAGGTTGAGCACATGTAGCCCAAAAGGGTTTGCAGCGCGATATTAAGCGGTGGTGGTAAGGGACGTTATTGAGATGCTGGTGGGTCAGGAGACGTCCCAGTAAAGCCTCGTAAAATCTGGACTCGTTAGGTGGAGGGCAACGGGCATACTGAAAATAATGTAACATTTTGAAACCATTAATTAGAATTACATGTATACAGTTGGTAACATAGGCCAGTTGTCCTTCATAGCAAATGCTGCTATTGTGGAGGTTACATTCAGCATACCAGTGACATTTCCTTGCTTTTCACATAGAGATAGTATAACGTATAACGCAGGTTTACTATGCCTTGGTATTGTCATGCAAAAACAAAGATCCAAGTGCTTTTGGCGAGCACCTATGAAGGCCGGCACGGCACACGACGGGGTGGGTGGCCAGCACCACGCCCAGCCGCCTTTGTCTCCCAAGTGGCGATATTAACACATCGCACCAGGTGCTCAGTGGAGGCTGAGTCGACCTAGGTGAGGCCCAGAAACCAGTTCAGATAATCGTCACTGGTGTTGGTCGTGAGCAGGAATTGAGCTCAGGTCACGGGGTTCGTAGTGCAGCGTAGTGCTAACTGCTACGCTACCACGTAGTGTATTTGTGTTTTACGTTTCACCGTAATTCCTGAGGGGTGCACGATGGCTTACAACCATACACAAGGAATACATCAGCAAATCTTCACTGATCACGTGATAAATGAAGCACCTTCAATTAGCACGATTGGATACGTACGGTACGAAATAAGTTAAACGTACTTGCAGGAGGATTTCTCCACAACTCTGGCTATCGCTTGATGAAGCTGGTTGTAATTATTGGCAAAAACGTTGTACTCGAATTGTAAATGTTGTTGGTTTAAGCTCCAACACACCTTTGTGCTGAACTGGTAACTAATTGGCACATTTTGTTTACGTGACAAACATTACTTATTGGTTGTTGGGTGGTGGCGAATTTAACGACACGTTTATAAATTTCGATTTAAAGCTTTCGTGACTGCAGGGATTCATTTTCTTGGTTCTTTCGGTAAAGTCTCGTAGAAGGGAAGTAATAAAATAATAAAAATAAAACATAATAAAATAATTCTCACGACGTTTCGGCCACAACGCAAGCAGCTGTCATCAGGTCATTCTTCACCTGTGGACGGCTGCTTGCGTTGTGGCCGAAACGTCGTGAGAATTATTTCATTCTTTTATTTTTATTACTTTATTACTTCCCTTCTACATGACTTTACCGAAAGAACCAAAAAGACACGTTTATATTTACGCGATTTAACCCAAAAACCTCTATCTCTGTGTGGAGTTTGTATCTTCTCACCCTGTTGTGGACGGTTTCCTCGGGGTTCTGTGGCTTCCTCCCAGAGCTAACAAAACACCGTACAGTGTAACTTGTATTGGCCGCAACAAACCGATTATTTAAATTTACCTGCAAATGACTCAATGGGGGAAAACACCCACAGCGAGAACAACATTGCCCCCTCCTGACAAAACTTGGCAGGCTTCCCATGAACAAACTATATATGTATGTATGTTGAACTTCTTTCTCACCGTACGTAGCTGACCGTGCTAATCGGAGGTGCGGGGGGAAGGACAACAAACTAAACACAATAAATGAGTTCTCAATCTCGATGAAGATTTAAAAGTGCATAGCTCCGGTGGCTTCCTAATATCGGAAGGAAGAGCATTCTAGACGGCCGCACAAATGCATCCGAAAGCACCGCGCGATGTGGTGACCTTCTTTGTTCAATGGGCTAACCAAAAGCCACTGCTGCTGCGAGGTGACCGGAGTTTACGTGATGATAGTTTATGCTCCTTGACGAGATCAGTGAGGTATCATGGTTCATTTGTGGCAAGCACTTTCTGTGTAAAGGAGTGCGACTTGATAATGCTGTATTCGTTCAGCAACCAGGGTTTTCATTATTATTCACAAGGGCATAAGCTGCTGGGTGTGATGGTGCCTCCGCCGGGTTTTCATGGGTAAACAAGCGGAATAACAACAACGTATTGCTACTTTTATTATTCACAAGTGCATAATAAGCCGCTGGGTGTGACGGTGCCCCAACCCCATGTCGCAGCGATGGGCGCAGAGAAGCCGTTCCCGTGCGAGGAGTGTGGCCGGAGCTTTGCCAGCCCTGCCGACCTCAAAAAGCACGCGGTGGTCCACGCGTCAGGCCGCTGGCCCCACTTGTGCGACGCCTGCGGAAAGTGCTTCTCCAAGGCATCGCACCTGACGCGCCACTGCAGGACGCACACGGGCGAGCGGCCCTACGAGTGTGACCTCTGCGGCAAGGCCTTCTCCCAGGTGCCCAACCTCAAGAGGCACCGGAGGACCCACAGCGGAGAGCCGCCCGTGGCGCCGTGCGCTGACTACGACGGGGGATTCTCGCGCGGCCCGCAGCTGGTGGCGCACCGGTGGCTGAAGCACGGCAAAGGCGGCACACCATCACCGCCGCTGCCATCAACGTCGTATGGAGACGGTAGTCGCGAGGATTAAAACGGAGACTGCCCTCCGCGCATCTTACATGTCCGCCGGCTTTCGTCAATAAAGCGCATGTCTGCATGCATCTAAAGTATTAGAAGGCGCTTGCACAGTTTTTGCAATCTGGTGGCAGATTTCCTCTTATCTGGAGATCAGCAATGTCATCAATCCCATCCACCGTGCAGAGATTAACATGACCACTGCTGGTTTCAAAGTAAATTCTGGTGCAATTCGTTCAAGGATCTCAGTGAGCCATGCACGGAGTTAAGAAATATAAATAGTGCAGAGTCCACTGGTGGCAGGGCATTCCATAGTTTTGGTGCAGCACATGCAAAGGATCGATCACCCCAGGTGCAGAGTCCAGTTCTCAGCACATGGAGCAGATGTAAATTAGCAGATCAGCGAGGTCGTGATGGTACGTGTGAGTGAATCAGCTGTTGAATGTAAAATGGCGCAAGGCCGTTTAAGGCCCTTGTATGTTAGCAGCAACACTTTAAATTGGACCCTAAATTTAATTGAAAGCCAATGCAGATATTTTATTACAGGTGTAGTGACTGTGATTGTCACTGTGGTGCCGGACTTACGAAGCCACGGCGGATAATGTGTTTGACTTGGGTGAGCGCCGGTCAGCGCGGAGGCACCACGTACAGTGTGCGATGCGGGCTCCCGGTGAAGGAGCGAGAGGGAGTGTCAGCCAGCCAGGGTTACATTGGGGCATGATACGCTGGTTGACCTGCCGACACGTGACCGGATGATATTGGAGGGGGGCCCCCGGTGGACGGGGGCCGCTGGGCCGTCACGTGGTATAAAAGAGCTCTCGGGAGCCTTCGGGAAAGAGCCTGAGAGATCTAGAAGGTGGGCGCGGCGAGGGACGGAGCCAGCCCCAGCCGAGGCCGATATAACGGGGGGCCCCGTGAGGGGCTCAGGGTTCTTCGTGTTGCTGGTGATGAAGATCCACGTCGGGTAAAATAAGCCTCTAGCCACGCGGTCCAAGACCCAGCTTGTGGTCCGGGCCAGGATAGCGAACCGTGTCTAGTTCTGCTGTAGCATGGCTAGATGGGCATTCAACACCCAAGTGTAGGTTGTGTTATGTTGAGTTACTGAAATACATTGTGTTGCTCCCAAGACAACGTCTGCGACTCGGTTGGATTCACTACACAAGGGCAATGTGCTCACGGAATGAGGTTCGCGTGAGCATCCTGGCGACTGCGTTCTGAACCAGCCTCAGTCGGCCCAAGACCTTGGCCGGATCCCCAGGTAACAAAGCCTCGCAATAATACGAGAAAAGACAAGGGTGTGCACTCGTCATTAGAGGTGAGTAGGTGACAGAATGTGACGTAAGCGGGCAGTGTTTCTAAGGTAGAAGAAGGAGATCCAGACCATCTTAGAAACGTGTGCATTGAAGGAGAGTGAATGGTCAAGCAAAACTCAAAGTTTGTTAACCACTTTCACGGGACAAGTCGGTACATTGTCAATTTCCAGTTTAAATGCCTCATAGGAAACCAGTTGTTTTGGAGGTCCGATGAGTAAAATATTGACTTTGGTTATGTTTAGATCAGGCATGTCCAAAGTCGGGCCCGCGGGCCGTTATTGGCCCGCGGTCAGATTTCATACGGCCCGCAGCTTCGGTCTTATAATGTGTTATTTATGGCTCGCTAGCTCTGTGAGAATAAATAATTCTAGATTTGACGCTTTCGTGACTGCAATGATTCATATTCTTAGGTTTTTTCGGTAAAGTCACGTAGGTAAAAAACATTAAAAAGTAAAATAAAAAATAAATAAAAATCACGACGTTTCGGAGGCAACACAAGCTTCCGTCTTCAGGTGGTACCGTCACAGCCACGACAGCTGTATCAAGTAAATGAGAGATTGCAGAAGCTACCACTCCGTTTATATAATGGTTGGAGAAGGTGGTGGGGCAAGGGCCGCATACTTTTATTAATATGGTAAGGTGAGGCTTAAGACTAAAAATAGACTGCATAACAAAGGCTGAGACTAAAAATAGACTGCACAACTACTTATTTTTTTAAGAGGAGTTGATGACAACATGAACGTGACAGAGGAGTTGCTTGACCTCAAAAGCCTTAAAAGGCAAACCAGAGGAACAGATGTATTCGTTTCTGTTTGTGAAGCTGTTGATTATATGAAACTACCATGGAGTAAAGTTTCTGGGATCATTACCGATGGTGCGCCTGCCATGGATGGTGAGCGAAGTGGATTGTCCACACTGATCTGCAATAAAGTCAGCGAAGAAGCAGGAAACGCTATTAAACTTCACTGTATCATTCACCAGCAGGATCTCTGCGCCAAACATCTCAAATTTGACGATGTTATGAAACCAGTGGCAAAGGAAATCAATTCTATTCACTCTAAAGCTCTATACCACCGACAGTTTCAGCAGTTCTTGCGTGACATCCAGGCTGAATACGGTGACGTAATATATCAACGATGTGAGGTGGCTAAGTCGGGGTCCTCACTGCAGCGATTTTTCTCTCTCAAAGAGGAAATTGGAAATTTTTTGGGTGAGAAGGGACAACCAATGGAAGAACTGTCCGATCCTGTATGGCTGGCAAATCTGGCTTTTTTGGTTGACATAACGAAGCATCTGAATGCGCTGAAAGTTAATCTTCAAGGAAAAGTTGCAGTGGTGAGCCAGCTATACGCTCACATCAAGGCCTTTGGAACCAAACTGCAACTTTTCCAAAGACACTTGTTCCAAACAGAGCCCTGCACCGCACACTTCCCAGCTTTGAAAGAGGTCATTGACAGTTTTCCACAGGACATCGGTGCGCAAATGAAGAGTTATGCAACAGCTATCGTATTTCTTTCTGTGGAATTTAACAAACGCTTTCGGGACTTTGCAGTTATTGAAAAGGACATATTGCTTTTCTCTTCTCCCTTCTCCGTGGACCCTGATGATGCTCCTTCACAGCTGCAGCTAGAGCTCATTGAGCTGCAATGTGACGATGAGTGCCGCGGAAAACACAAGCAGTGTTCTCTTGTTGACTTTTACCGGCAGCTGGACAAAAGCAGATTTCCAGAAATGCGGTCATTCGCTAAGAAAATGCTGAGCTTATTCGGCTCCACATATTTGTGTGAGCAAACATTCTCAGTTATGAACTTAAACAAGAACCGATTGAGGTCAAGGATGAGTGACTCCCACTTGAGTGATATTTTACGCATCTCAACCACTGCCCTCAAGCCAGACCTGGTCTCTTTACTGAAATCTAGATCTCAGTATCACCCTTCTCATTAGTGTCAGCAAGTTATCTGTTCCTTGATCAATCTGAAATCGAGTGTTTTGAACGGTAACATCTGTCACTATTAACAGTGAAAAGCCTAAAGCACACTAATACACTTGGACTTATGGCACTTGTTTTTATTAAACTTTTGAATACGATTTGGTTATAACTGTTGATGTTATGTACCTGTAGATGTGACACAAACTATTGCTTTCTGAAAGATCTTGTAAAAGACAAGGGCAAAATTCACTTGTTTTAAAGTTTGTAATAAAAGACTCGTACGCTTCTCTCTGTCCTGTGTCCTTTATTTGGGTTCGATCTCTTTTCCCTCACGGCACTCCCCCTTACTCTTCGCTCTGCAGCCCCAGGCTGCTATCGCTCACGTAGCCCACTTCACAGCACTCCCCTATATACTCTTCGCTCTGCAGCCCCAGGCTGCTGTCGCTCACGTAGCCCACTTCCCTCCTTGCAGACCCGCTGCTGTCTCGTCGTGCAGACTCCCCCGCTGCCGAACTCCACCCTTGCAGACCCGCTGCTCTCTCTGCAGTCTCCTCGCTGCTCCTCCAGCCCCGGGGTCGGTCACCGTTGGCCGACGGTGCCGATCCTCGGAGTGTGTGTGTGTGTGGCGATCTCGCCACTCTCTTCCCCACTCCGCCCTGGGTGGCCTCACACTTTCCCAGTCTCCGATCACTCCCTACTGCTTCCGGTTTCTCCCCTTATAGACCTGAACCCTCTCCCCCACGTGACGTAACTCCTCCCCCCATGACGTCACCTCCGGAAGGTCGTCCACGCCCGCATTACACCACCCTCCCCCGTAGAGAAAATCCAGCCGACCTCGGCTGAACACAACTCCAACAACAATGCGGGCGAACACGACCGAATATGAAAAAGGACACAGAACACACAATATTATATCGAAGAACAAGAACACAACACAATAATTAACGAAATGTGAGGGATTTTGAGCGGGTGCGGGTCGCCGGACCGTCCCGGACGGTCGGCGGCCCTCCCGCTGAACGAGAACGTGGCAGGGTTTTAAGAGCGACAGGTTGAAGTTCGTCTGTCGCTATTGGAAGCCTGGCAACGTCCCAGTCCCCCAATCTTGCCGGCGCAGCATCAGGGGCGTCCCGCAATCGCGACCGCGGCGGGGTTGGAAGGGCTGCGGGTCTCAAAGGTTCCGCAGCCGTGTTAGGCGCACCCCGAGCTGAGTCTTCTTTCCCCTGCCACGTTACGGCCGGCTCGTCTGTAAAAGGCACAACAGGCGCTCTTGCAAGGTCACCAGGCACCGGCAAAGGCGCGTCGGCAGCAACAGACCCCGGCAAGGCAATCTCAGGAGATGACGCATCAGGTCGAGGGGCCACGTATGGTTTCAACTGAGATGTGTGGACGAACCAACGCCGAGATCCAAACCGAACACGCGCCGACTGTGGGTTGGGAACCTCAATGAGGCGAACCGGCCCCTGCCATGGTTTGTGTAACTTAGGAGAGGTACCTGGCCGCACCTGTGGACAATGAAGCCAGGCCAGGTCCCCCGGTTTCCAGGGGCATTCCCCTTTTGAACGTCGTGCACACCTCTCATTCCGAGCCTGGGCTTTGGCCGTAGCCACGCGGGCCCCTTCCCGCGCCACAGTGACTCGGCGAACGGTGTCCTGAATATAGTCAGGAAGAGGCTTAGCAGGTCCCCTCGCTCCGGTTCCCAACTGTTCATTAATCGGCGGTACGTTTTCACGACCGTACATAAGAAAAAACGGCGAATATCCTGTAGCGTGCGGCGTCATTCGGTACGCAGAAAGCACCCCAGGGATATGCAAATCCCAATCCGATTGTTTTTCACTAACCGTATGGCACAACATGGCGGACAGAGTCCGATTTAGCCGTTCCACCATACCATCCGTTTGCGGGTGGTAGGGAGATGTCCGAATTTTCTTTGTTCCAAGAGCCGCACACACCTCCCCCAACAATTTAGACGAAAAATTCCGGCCTTGGTCCGTAAGGAGCCTCTCTGGCGCCCCCTTGTCCATAACATACCCAAATAGAAAGGCGTCTGTGATAGACGCCGCTGACTGGTCAGGCAAAGGCCAGGCCATCGGCCAGCGGGAGAGGTACTCCACCCCTACCAGCAAATATTTATTTCCCCTAGCGGATGGCGGAAAGGGTCCCAAAATATCTAACGCCACCAACTCATTAACTCGAGACACTTGAATAAATTGTATAGGCGGCACATATGGATGTTTAGGTGGCTTACGGCGGGCACAATCGGGACACGCACGAACGTGTCCGACGACATCCGTCGTCATGCCGTGCCAATAGTAATCTCGCTGCAGCGTCAATAGGGTCTTTTGCACCCCCAGATGTAAAAGCGTGTCACAATGCAGAGTCCTAATCAATTCGTACCGCAATGATGCCGGTACAACAAGACGCCAGCGTTCCTGTATTCCTTCCCTCCACATCAGCAAGCCATCACGGAGAGCAGTTTCCGGCACCCCCCCGCACAGAGACCCCCCTCTCCCTTCACTGGCCGCTTATGTAATGTCACCAAAGAATCATCCAACATTTGTTCTCGGATCCACACGGACCTCGGGAGATGTAAAATGTCATCAGCCGGTCCCCCATCAGCCGGCCCCGGCTCAAGCGGAGCTTCAGGCACCTCGACTGCCAACGCGACAGGCTGAGGGGGGTGCTGAATCGGGCCACACCTATGCGTCCCCGACGCACACGCGCAAGGGGATCGCTGCGGCAGCCTGGAAAGTGCGTCCGCATTAGCGTGACGCACTCCCTTCCGATGGTGAATTTGGAAGGAAAATTCTTGCATCGTGTCCAACCACCGCGCCAGCTGGCCGGATGGTTGGTCCATTTTAAGAGCATACTGCAAGGCCGCATGATTCGTGCGAACAATAAACGAACGACCGTACAGATACGGTCGAAATTGGCGGAGAAAAAAAACAATAGCCAAAAGTTCCCTGCGTGTGACGCAGTAGCGGGTCTCAGCGGGAGACAAAACCCGGCTACCATACGCCACCACGCGTTCCACACCACCCTTGGACTGAGACAACACCGCCCCAATACCCGTGTCACTCGCGTCCGTATCCAGAATAAAGGGATGTTCAAAATCCGGATAATCCAACGTCGGCGCCGTAGCCAATAGATCGCGTAGGCTTCGAAACGCTGCCTCCTCTGGCGGTCCCCAAGCAAATTTATGTCCTTTTCCCGTAAGGAGATGCAAAGGCCTCGCGATCGTAGCAAAATTTGTAACAAACCTCCGATAATATGAGGCGAACCCCAAAAACCGACGCACATCCCCCACCGTGGCAGGGGTTGGCCAGTCACGGACGCACGCAGTCTTGTCCGGATCCGTGGCCACCCCATCCGCACTGACGATGTGCCCCAGATAACGCACGGAGTGTTGCAGTAGGTGACATTTCTTAGGCTTAAATTTCAAATTAGCAGAACGCATCCTGGTGAACACAGCCTCCAACCGCGATAAATGCTCGTCAAATGTGCGGCTGAAGACGATAACATCGTCTAAATATATAAGACACGTCTCCCACTGCAACCCCGTTAATACCAACTCCATTAACCTCTGAAAAGTGGCAGGGGCCGCATTCAGCCCCATCGGAAGGCAGTTAAATTGGAATAACCCCTGCGGCGTACGGAAAGCAGTTTTTTCTCGCGAGGACTCGTCAAGGGGAAGCTGCCAGAAGCCCGAAGAGAGATCTAGCGTTGAGAAAAACTTGGCCCCCGACAATGCATCGAGAGAGTCGTCCATACGCGGCAGGGTATACGCATCTGCCACCGACACTTTATTTAATTTACGAAAATCTACACAAAATCGCAATTTTCCATCTTTCTTTTTGACCAAAACAACAGGCGCGCCCCATGGGCTGCTAGACGGAGATATTATGTCCGCAGCCAACATGTCATCCACTGCCCCTCGAACATGCTCGCGCTCCGCCGGGCTCATCCGGTGCGAGTTTAACCGAATAGGGGCAGCGTCCCCTGTGTCAATATGATGGTAAAGCAACGAGGTGCGTCCCAAGTCCAAATCGTCAGAGCTAAACACATCAGAATAGCTCAATAATAATTTACGAATCGCACAACGTTGTTCCCCGGAAAGAGCCGAATTCTCCGCACACAATTCAGTCTATAATGTAGACTGTAGCCTGGTTATTAAGCTGGGTGAGTGTACTGGCAGTCTATAATGTAGACTGTAGCCTGGTTATTAAGCTGGGTGAGTGTACTGACAGTCTATAATGTAGACTAGCCTGGTCATTAAGCTGGGTGAGTGTACTGGCAGTCTATAATGTAGACTGTAGACTGGTCATTAAGCTGATGTACTGGCAGTCTATAATGTATACTCTACACTACAGTCTACATTATAGACTGTCAGTACACTCACCCAGCTTAAGAAGCAGGCTACAGTCGACATTCGAGATTTTAAAGCTTTTTTTAATACTTTTATTCACTTTATTTTTCTTTCCACGTAACTTTACCGAAAGAACCAAAGAATATTTTATTCCTGCAATCACGAGAGTTTTAAGTCAAAATGACACAATCGGTATTTTAATCCCAGCCACTAACTTATCTTCACCATCATCATCCAGATAATGATCTTCATCAGAAATTCCCCATCATTGTCTTCCACTTCTTGCTGTTGCATTGCTTTAATGGCTTTATATTGGTGATTTCGAAAAGTTGTTTTGGTTTGGCCATGTTTGTTTGTTGATGTACAGAGTTAGACTGATGGCCTTAATCTAAGTTGTCTTGTGGTTGTTGTTGTTGTTGTTTGACTTACATCCCACTGGGGTTTTTGCACACAGCGTTGGTGTACGGTGTTTTTTTCTGCAATATTTTGCTGTTTTTTCTTGGATTTTCTGTTTGCACTCAGTCACATATTCACTTTAAGATGTTTTCTTGTTCATGTTTTTGTTTCTTGTTTGTTGCGGTTGCACCCGATTCAAGAGCCGAATGGCTCACAGGGCTCTATACCTAATACATGAACTTGAAATGAACTTGAACTTCCCCGCAATTCCTCTCTTGTTGCGGGTCTCGGATCGATAATTTGCAGCGTGCTCTGTAGATTTGACCCCTACGCGAGGTCACAGAAGCAAACGCATAGAAGGTGCAATTCTACAAAGCACAGATGCAATTTTATTCCAGCCACGATGTCCATTTTAAGCATTAAAGTACTCGCTGAAAAAGAAAACAGTCATCTCAACGAATACTGGCACATCTCATGCCCCTCATGAGGTAAACTATTCACAAATTCAAGCGTTTGTATTTTGTCAATGGAATGACCATAGACTCAGCACTGCCCCCATAGACTCAACAACGCATCATAGACTCAACACTGCACCATAGACTCAACACTGCACCTGTAAACCATCTGCAAATCACGGGCTGGACATTGGAGGACGTTCTTTACCTCGTGTTTTCCCTCACGAGAGGCGATCTCGTGCCTCTGGGGGGTCGTCATCGTCGTTAATTTCGACACCGAAATTTAAACAAAAACATCAAAAATCGCCCTCACCACTCTCAAGATGGCGGCTGGCACCACGTGGGTAGGCGGGAAACAAATCTGATTGGCTCCGAGGCGGAGCGGGGAGGGGCGTCACGTGGGTAGGGGGAACCTAATCTGATTGGCTCCGAGGCGGAGCGGGGAGGGGCGAGAAGGAGGAGCCAAATAAATTTAGCGGGAAAACAAATCCCGCATCACGTGGGTAGGAAGGACCTAACCTGATTGGCTGTAAGGCGTTGGCTTTGACCAATCAGAGAGCTCCAATCACGGCAGAAGGTCTGTGTGTGTATCTGTGTGTGTGTCTGTGTGTGTATCTGTGTGTGTGTCTGTGTGTGTATCTGTGTGTATGTCTGTGTGTGTGTATCTGTGTGTGTGTCTGTGTGTGTATCTGTGTGTGTGTATCTGTGTGTGTATCTGTGTGTATGTCTGTGTGTGTGTCTGTGTACTGTATGTCTGTGTGTGCGTATCTGTGTGTGTATCTGTGTGTGTCTGTGTGTGTATCTGTGTGTGTATCTGTGTGTGTGTCTGTGTCTCTGTGTGTCTGTGTGTGTATCTGTGTGTATGTCTGTGTGTCTCTGTGTGTCTCTCTGTGTGTATCTGTGTACGTGTGTCTGTGTGTGTGTATGTGCCTCTGTGTGTGTATCTGTGTGTATGTCTGTGTGTGTGTGTATCTGTGTGTGTATCTGTGTATGTGTCTGTGTATGTCTGTGTGTGTATCTGTGTGTGTATCTGTGTGTGTCTGTGTGTGTGTATCTGTGTGTGTGTCTGTGTGTGTATCTGTGTGTGTGTCTGTGTGTGTGTCTGTGTGTGTATCTGTGTGTATGTCTGTGTGTCTCTCTGTGTGTGTGTATCTGTGTATGTGTATTTGTGTACGTGTGTCTGTGTGTGTGTGTCTGTGTGTGTGTGTGTCTCTGTGTGTGTGTGTCTGAGTGAGTTTCTGAACAACACCACCACCACCAACTTCACCACAACCACCACGTCGGCAACATGTCACCGTGCGAATTCCGCACTGCTACACTTAGAGGGAGTGACCAGGACGCTCATTAAACCGGGGGGGGGGGTCATTGCTGGTAAATGGAGAAGTCTGTCCTCCTATGGCGCGTGTGTTCACACCGCGAATCGGATACAAAGCGGCGATTCGCATATTAGGGAACACACTTTTTTGACGACGCGAATCGAACACAACGCGGCTTTTGGCGAACAGAACGACGTCGGGATTCGCGGTTCTACGGCTGCCGCCTCGGTGTAGTGGGATGCTGCTGGATGCTTCTAGAACTGTAGAGAGAGTAGACAGTGTAGAGAGAGTAGTGTAGAGTAGGGAGAGTACAGTAGAGAGAGTATATAGTGTAGAGAGAGTGTAGAGTAGCGAGCGGTGTGTGTGGTGCAGAGTGTGCAGTGTGGTGCGGATACTGTCGCGAGTACAGTAGAGCGAGTACAGTGCGCGTGGTCTCCGCCTCCCTCGCGCCAAGGGGTCGCGGCGAATCGCGCCCCGCGCCAAGGGGTCGCGGCGAATCGCGCCCCACGCGCGGCCCCCAAGAGGAGGCAGCGAGCCGCGGGTGCCGAGGGGGTCCCCTCCCTGGGTGGTGATGGCCTCAGGTGGCACTGAGCCCAGGGCCGACTCACCCTCCCACAGGGGCCATGTTATCCCATAGGCCATGTTTTTGTTGATTGTATGATAAAAAGTAATATTAAACCAAGATATATAATTAAATATTTTTATATCGCAAGGATTGGCACAGCGTTTTTTTAAAGAGGGAGAGTCGTGACAATGTCAATCGGTTTTTGTTCATAACGTTAAATAAATTAACACCGGAGATGAACTTTTCGAGATTTTTTTCCTTGCAAAATTAGCAACAGAAGCATTACCGCTGTTGCAGCAGCAGCTGTATGATTACTACTTATGCCGCAGCATTACTACTGCAGAAGCAGCATGATTACTACTGCAGCAGTGGTGTCCACTTGTCCTCTTCCCAGCTAGAGGCGCTGAGCCCCAGGCTGCCTGGAGCTCCAGACTGCCTCCCTCGAGCTCAAGGCTGACTGCCTCGAGCTCCAGGCTGACTGGAGCTCCAGGCTGACTGCCTCGAGCTCCAGGCTCCCTCGAGCTCCAGGCTGCCTCCCTCGAGCTCCAGGCTGACTGCCTCGAGCTCCAGGCTGACTGCCTCGAGCTCCAGGCTGACTGTAGCTCCAGGCTGCCTCGAGCTCCAGGCTGCCTCCCTCGAGCTCCAGGTGGACTGTCTCGAGCTGCAGGCTGACTGCCTCGAGCTCCAGGCTGACTGACTGGAGCTCCAGGCTGACTGTCTCGAGCTCCAGGCTGACTGACTGGAGCTCCAGGCTGACTGCTTTGAGCTCCAGGCTGACTGGAGCTCCAGGCTGACTGCCTCGAGCTCCAGGCTGCCTCGAGCTCCAGGCTGCCTCGAGCTCCAGGCTGCCTCCCTCGAGCTCCAGGCTGACTGCCTCGATCTCCAGGTGGACTGTCTCGAGCTGCAGGCTGACTGCCTCGAGCTCCAGGCTGACTGACTGGAGCTCCAGGCTGACTGCCTCGAGCTCCAGGCTGACTGGAGCTCCAGGCTGACTGGAGCTCCAGGCTGACTGCCTCGAACTCCAGGCTGACTGGAGCTCCAGGCTGACTGCTTTGAGCTCCAGGCTGACTGCCTCGAGCTCCAGGCTGACTGCTTTGAGCTCCAGGCTGACTGTCTCGAGCTCCAGGCTGACTGCTTTGAGCTCCAGGTGGACTGTCTCGAGCTTCAGGCTGACTGCTTTGAGCTCCAGGCTGACTACCTCGAGCTCCAGGCTGACTGACTGGAGCTCCAGGCTGACTGACTGGAGCTTCAGGCTGACTGGAGCTCCAGGCTGACTGACTGGAGCTCCAGGCTGACTGACTGGAGCTCAAGGCTGACTGTCTCGAGCTCCAGGCTGACTGCCTCGAGCTCCAGGTTGACTGTCTCGAGCTCCAGGCTGACTGACTGGAGCTCCAGGCTGACTGCCTCAATCTCCAGGTGGACTGTCTCGAGCTCCAGGCTGACTGCTTTGAGCTCCAGGCTGACTGCCTCGAGCTCCAGGCTGACTGACTGGAGCTCCAGGCTGACTGACTCGATCTCCAGGTGGACTGCCTCGAGCGCCAGGCTGACTGTCTCGAGCTCCAGGCTGACTGACTCGATCTCCAGGTGGACTGCCTCGAGCGCCAGGCTGACTGTCTCGAGCTCCAGGCTGACTGACTGGAGCTCCAGGCTGACTGACTGGAGCTCAAGGCTGACTGACTGGAGCTCCAGGCTGACTGACTGGAGCTCCAGGCTGACTGGAGCTCCAGGTGGACTGCTTTGTGAGTTTTCGTGCGGTGCAAGTGGCGTCCTCCTCTGAAATGAAGCGAGGCTTAGCGGCGGCGGCAGCAGCAGCCGGTGCCACATAATGAAGGGGAGACGCACATGCACGGGATTGTTTGTCGTATTCATGATTGTACAGGGAACCCTTCATATATTGGCGGGTTTCACGTACTCGCGACAAAATTTTTCTACGGTAAATCCTCGCTTAACGCGTGTTCACGCTATAACTCGTTTCTGCTATAACGCGGGTTCACCATTAGGCGACACTTTTTGCACAACGCAAAGCAAAGACACAGACCCCCCCCCCCCCCGTGTAGTCTCCGTGCACTCTCCCCGCACAGGAGGCTCGAGTCTCACAGGGGGAGAGCGAGAGACGAGAGAGCGCGTCTGCGTACGTCTTTGTCTCTCCCCGTGTCTCTTGTCTCTCCCCGTGTCTCTGCCGCTCCGGTGTCACCAACAAAGTGAGGTGCCACCGGCTGCCGTGCTTCCCCTGCTGCTGAAGAGTCGCAGGGAAACTCCGTAGATCCCGCGTGTATCGTCCCCCGCGTATCGTCTAAACCAGGGGTGTCCAAACTTTTTGCAAAGAGGGCCAAATTTGATAAAGTGAAGATGCCCAGGGGCCAATAGTTCCTTCTGACATTTTATTCACCACAAAAGTTACGTGAAAATACACACTTATAAAAAAAATTCATTGTCACAATTACCTTTATTAAATCCTTTATATTAAGTTCGCTTGCTTGCGTGCTTGCTTGCTTGTGTGCTTGCTTGCTTGCTTACGACTGTGCAAATCTTTCGGTCGTTTTTTAACCCACTTCCCGTGATCCAATCGAGCTGACATTTTCCACACAGACTCGTTGTGCGAGACAATTAATGTTCGTGAAAAAAAATTCCCAAAATTTTACACTGTTTAGGGAAAACAAATTAAATATTTAATTACCAATTGCTTAATACTGGCAGACCATCATCTGACCCATAGGTGGCAGCCATCTCAAGCCAGAAGACGAAAAGACTCTAGCCGCCACGCATATAAAGGATTTATAGTGAAAAACTTTGTTTTTACGGGTTTACTTGTTTTTCAAATGACAATGTAACCAAATATAAGCCACTCAGGCAGACGTGAACAACTCTAAAAACACAATTATGCCTTTCATTCAGTCAGATAACATTGAACAAACTGTATAAAATACCTTAAATTTCCATGAGTTAAATATCTTTGCCTCATGAACATTTTAAACAGTAATTAATGCAAAGTGGTCTGTTATCATTAAACTTGTAATGCGGGCGTGGACGACCTTCCGGAGGTGACGTCATGGGGGGAGGAGTTACGTCACGTGGGGGAGAGGGTTCAGGTCTATAAGGGGAGAAACCGGAAGCAGTAGGGAGTGATCGGAGACTGGGAAAGTGTGAGGCCACGCAGGGCGGAGTGAGGAAGAGAGAGTGTGGCGAGATCGCCACACACACACACACCCCGAGGATCGGCACCGTCGGCCAACGGTGACCGACCCCGGGGCTGGAGGAGCAGCGAGGAGACTGCAGAGAGAGCAGTGGGTCTGCAAGGGTGGAGTTCGGCAGCGGGGGTCTTCGCGACGAGACAGCAGCGGGTCTGCAAGGAGGGAAGTGGGCTACGTGAGCGACAGCAGCCTGGGGCTGCAGAGCGAAGAGTATATAGGGGAGTGCTGTGAAGTGGGCTACGTGAGCGATAGCAGCCTGGGGCTGCAGAGCGAAGAGTAAGGGGGAGTGCCGTGAGGGAAAAGAGATCGAACCCAAATAAAGGACACAGGACAGAGAGAAGCGTCCGAGTCTTTTATTACACTGGTGTTGGAAGTGTAACGGCATGGCAAAACAACTGAGAAAAAAGAATATTCCGTCTCCGGCTTCGGCTTCTTCTTCCGACGACGAAGACCTTCCTCCTACGGTGGACCTGACTCCGGCAGAGGAAGAGATCCGTGCTGGGACGAGTGCTGGTCCGGGGGTCCAAGAGGTCGTCGCGTCGGCGGACCCGTCTGCACCAAAGGACATGGATTTAAGATGGAGTCAGATGGCGGAGCAACTTGAAACTCTCAAGAACGTACTTGCACAGTTGTGTGAGCTCGTCACGCCGAGAACGGCGTCTGGAGAAGATGTTGGTGGTCCGCAGGAGCCCGGGTTGTCTTCGCTGTCGACGCCATCAGCCACGCGGCGTGAGGACGCCATCTTGGGCGTGGCGCACGAGGAAAGGCGGGAAGCCGCCATTTTGGGCCCTTCGCGGCGTAAGGCCGCCATCTTGTCGACACCACATTGCGACGCCATGTTGAATCTGCCACCCGATGAGTCAGCGGCTGGAGGGAGCGCGCCAAGAGGTCGCAGTCGTCACTTGACGACTGTAAAAGAATTCTCCATCGGGGGAGATTGGAGTGCGTTCGCCTGCAGATTTTTAGCAGCGGTACGCACGGCGAGGTGGACTGACGCCGAGGCATTAGAAGTTCTTCCGACTCTTCTCGATGACGAGTCTGTTAGATTCTTTCGCTCGATAAAAGCCTCGAAGAAGAAAACGTTGCGAGGTGTATTCGACGAAATGGCTGACGCTTACGAGCCACCGGACGATGCTCATCGCCAGTTTGTGCAACGACAGCGCGCACCCGAGGAGTCTCCGGTGGCGTATAGGGGCGCGGTGCTGGAACTGGCTATGGCTGCATATCCGGAGACGGAGCCTGACCTGCTGGAACCTCTCATCCTGGGGAAGATGCTGGAGCTGTCCCGGGATCTCGGCATTCCTATGCCGGTGTGTGGTCATGAGAAGCTCACCTCCCGGGCTGCGGCCAAATGTCTAGATGCCCAGTTCAACCTGCGCCGGTGGAAGCAGGTTACGGCGTGGACGGGGGGGCCTATCGTCGAAGGGGGAGCCTTGGGTTGGGACCCCAAAAAGGCAGTTTATGTGCCAGACGACAGGGGCCCGCAGGAGCTGTCGGCTGCCGCGGCTCCGTGGACGGGCCGAGGGGGGCTGGGGCCACGGGCTGCGCCGCCGACACGGCCGCGTCGGGACGGGGCGTCCGCAGCGCGCCGTAACGACATCGACTGTTTCCACTGCGGGCGTAAGGGCCATTACGCTCGGGACTGCTGGGGCCGCGTTCCGGGTCCGCCCCAGCAGGAGGCCTCGCCTGCGGCCGCTCCAAGAACGGATTCGCCAGCACAGGCAAGTCGGTGCGCACCAGACACCCGGCAAGGCTTGACACCTCATTCATCACCGTTGTCATGCGATCCGGGTGTTGTTGAGAATGGGAGGCCATTGACTGCGCCTTGTCGCTCGCTGACGCAGTGGCGTAAGCTGGCTCGGCGGGTTGTCGCGGCCGGTACCGGTTCGTCCACCGTACCTGGGTCGATACAAGGGGTGGACGTACGGATTTTGGTAGATTCTGGAGCGTCCGCGACCATTATTTCTGATGTAATATTTCATCTGTTGAACATCCCACCAGAGGCCGTGAGTCCAGCTTACGCTTCCTGCGTCGCCGCGAATGGGAGTAGCATGGGCATTGTGGGCCAGGTGAACGCTAACATCGCTATCGGGGGAGTGTCGGCCTCGGGAATTGTGTTAATTTCAAGGTCTCTTGCCGTTCCTTGTTTGTTAGGGACCGATTTTCTGGCCAAAATGCCCATTCTGATTCGAATTAATGAGAACTGCATTGAACTACCGGAAGGCCGAAAAATTGCGTTTTTGCCGTCGCCCTGGGGGCGACCTGATCCTGTCGCCCAGGTGCAGGCGTTGTCCGAGGTGTCTGTCGATATTCCACCTGGCTCACAGATACTCATTCCCTTGCGTTATCGGAAGCCTGTACCTGGTCGTCAAGGAGCGATTGGTGTTTTGTTGTCGCCGTCCGCCGCTATTACGGGTGGATCGGCGCTGGTTGGGGCACAAACTATTGTCCGGCCAGACCAACAACCGTTTTTGCAAGTGCTTAACGCGGGTACCGAAAGCGTGTGTGTGCTGGCGGGTACTGTTGTGGCACATGCCACTACTGCATTTACAGCTCATGATAATTTGTCCAGCGGGGGGGTTGTCGGAGGTGTTTTGGGGGCCGGAGCTGCAGATGATCGCTGGATCGCTGAGACCCCAAAGTGAGAGGGCCAGGAGGTATGCAGTCAACAATGCTTGACTCAGGGATGAGGACGCCCCTGCCATGCATAGTCCCATGGGATGTTGGCTATCAACAACAAGGCAACTCCTATGACTAATTGGGAATGGGACGCAAGCGTAGGATTGATCACCCTGTCGCTGGCCGCCTTTGGGGAGGGTGTATAGTATGAAAGGCCGAAACACCCTAGGACCCAAAGGTTCACTACTGACGATGCGCTCCCCAAATTTCACCAGGCTCACTGTTCATGAACTCTTGGAAGTGCTTGCACAAAGGATAATAACATCTCATCCTGTGTTCTTTGGAATCTGAATATCTGGACTTGTCCAGTGACTGCTGAGAAAGATCAGCTGACAACAGGGGAAAGTCCTTGTGGCGGCACGGAGAGACGGCTGACAGGAGGGAATAGACCCCACTGGGACAGTCATGGGTTAGCTTCCCATTTCTGTAGTTTCCCATGCTTCGCAGTATGTTGGAAACACCCGCTCTAGCTACAGAAAGTCAACATACGAGAATACCCCTAGAGTCTGCGAGAGCGGGGGCGGAAGATGACTCATCGACTGACAACATGGTAACGACTGGACCGGAAACGACTACGAGTAATGAGAGCACAGCACAAGAGAACACCACAGCAACTGTCACAAGTTCCGCTGCAACAGCAGGCCACAAACAGATGCAGGTATGTGTCTGTGGTTGGAGGAAAGTTACATCACACCATGGGTTGAGGATCCACCAGGGGAAGAAGGGGTGTTTGGGTAAAGAGAGACAGAGGCCTCGCATTGATTACTTTCTGCGAAAGCGATCAAATCAGTCGAATGAAGCACAGCAACTGGACGCAAACCATAGTTTGCAGTGCATCAGTACCACTGTCATGGAGGACGTAAACTCAAGCACCGAAGTAACAACTGAGGTGGAACCAACAACAGGAGTGGAACTCACCCAGCCTCCCAGACCTGCAGTCGAGAGGAGACTACCTGGGCACAGACCGTATGTGAAGTGGCCTGGCGCCAGTGACAAGAAGTTGTGGGAAACAGTGAATACTGACCTTACCTTGACCCTCGAGAAACTTCGAGGCACAGTGGAGAAGAAGTTGGAGAGGATGGGGGACATCATCTATGAGTACGGGGCAGAAAGCTTTGGAGTGCAAGAGGCAAAAGGCGGGAGAAAGGTTCCAACCCCACCAGTTTCCAGGAGGCAACAAGAAATCAAGCGCCTCGTTCAAGAAAGGAGACAGCTTAAGAAACAGTGGAAGAAAGCCTCTGAAGTGGAAAAGGAGGGCATAGAGGCACTTCAGGCTGACATCAAAACCCGGTTGGCATCCCTCCGTAGAGCAGAGAACCTACGGAAACGCAGAAGGAAGAAAGAACAAACTAGAACTCGATTCTATAAAGATCCCTTCAAGTTCCTTAAAAGTCTCTTCACGAAGGAAAAAAGTGGAGTTCTAAAAACAACAAAGAAAGACCTAGAAGAGCACCTGAGAACAACAAACTTTGACTCAAAGCGACATGAACATCTGGCCATCCCATCAGATATCCCACCCATTGAACCCCCGGAACATCATATTGAGACCAGCCCTCCGACATGGAAAGAGGTGGAAAACACAGTTCGAAGGGCAAGAACAGCATCAGCCCCGGGGCCAAATGGAGTCCCGTACAAAGTGTATAAGAACGCACCAGACGTCCTGAGGTTCCTCTGGAGGCTTATGGGAATAGCTTGGAAAAAAAAGATAATACCCAAAGTGTGGCGTAGGGCAGGCGGGGTCCTGATCCCTAAGGAGAAGGATGCAGTGAACATCAGCCAATTCCGCCCAATCTCCTTACTGAATGTCGAGGGTAAAATCTTCTTTAGGGTCATTGCCCAGAGGATGGCCGAGTACCTGCAAAGGAATGCGTACGTCGATACATCTGTACAGAAGGCAGGAATATCAGGGTTCTCTGGCTGCTTGGAACATTCCAGCATGATCTGGCACCAGATCCAAATGGCCAAGGTGGAGAAAAGGGACCTCCATGTAGTCTTCCTCGACCTCGCCAATGCATTTGGCTCTGTGCCCCATGAACTCCTGTGGTCTGCCTTCAGATTTTTCCACATACCGGACACCATCACAACCCTGGTGAAGTCGTACTTTCAGGATCTGCAGTTCTGCTTCACCACCTCAGAGTTCACCACCTCATGGCAATGCCTGAATGTAGGTATAATGGCGGGATGTACCATTTCTCCATTGGCATTCATAATGGCAATGGAGGTTATCATCAGATCCTCAAAATGGGTTGCTGGTGGACAGCGAGTCGACTCTGGTTGTCGCCTCCCTCCACTCAGAGCCTACATGGACGACATTACAACATTGACCACCACTGTCCCATGCACCAGGAGACTGCTCAGAAAACTCGAGGAGAACATCAGCTGGGCCCGTATGAAGATTAAACCATCCAAGTCACGCAGCATCTCGATTGTGAAGGGAGTACTCTGTGACCTGAAATTCTTCATCGGAGATGACCAAATCCCAACAGTGTCTGAGCAGCCGGTAAAAAGCCTTGGAAGGTTGTATGATTCAAGCCTGAAGGACAAAGACCAGGTGCAACAGCTGCGCAAAGACATCAGTAGTAGCCTCCAGTCCATCGACAACACCCAGCTACCTGGAAAGTTAAAGGCTTGGTGTCTGCAGTTTGGTCTCCTACCCCGGGTGTTGTGGCCCCTAGCAGTGTATGAGGTTCCAATCTCAACAGTGGAGAAGATGGAAAGAGGAGTCACAGGCTACTTAAAGAAGTGGCTCGGAGTTCCACGATGCCTTACCACCATAGGCCTCTATGGAGATGGTGTCCTCAAGCTGCCCCTCACCAGTCTAACCGAGGAATTCAAGTGTGCAAAAACCAGGCTCCAGATGACACTGAATGAATCTCGAGACCCAGTGGTGAGCAACAACGCGCCGACCTTGGCAACTGGGCGCAAATGGAGGCCAGGAAAAGCAGTCCAGGAGGCAACAGCAGCCCTCAGACATGCTGACATTGTGGGTCATGTTCAGCAAGGGAGAGGAGGCTTTGGACTAACTAGCCGTGCTGCTTGGAGTAAGGCCAATGCACCAGAGCGGCGGAAGATGGTAGTGCAGGAAGTACGCCATCAGGAGGAGGCTGCAAGGTGGGCCAAGGCAGTCTCTCTTGCCAAACAGGGACAGTGGACTCGATGGGACAGTGTGGAGAAGAGGAAGATCAGCTGGAAGGATCTGTGGGCCATGGAAGCGAGGCGGTTGAGCTTTTCCATCAGAGCAACATATGACGTCCTTCCAACACCAGTTAATCTTCACCAATGGTATGGTGAAGATCCGGACTGTGCCCTCTGTTCCATGCCAGCCAACCTCAGGCACATTCTCACAGGGTGTAAAACAAGCCTCACCCAAGGACGCTACACTTGGCGTCACAACCAAGTCCTTAAAAACCTTGCATCCGCCCTGGAGGACAAGCGAACTGCCACCAACTCCCTACCACCCCCAGCAGCATCACACCCCTTACGGACGACCTTTGTCCGCGAAGGGGCTAAACCACCAAAGAGCGGCTCTACACCAATAGAGCGAGACCAGCTGCGCTTGGCCCGCGACTGGAAAATGCTAGCTGACATTGGCCGGCAACTTGTGTTTCCTCCGGAGATCGCAACCACCACCCTAAGACCTGACATGGTGCTCTGGTCCCGTTCGCTCAAGAAGGTCTTCATCATTGAGCTCACAGTACCCTGGGAGGACTCAGTAGATGAGGCTTATGAGCGAAAACATCTGCGCTATGCCGATCTAGCTGCTGAAGCACGGCATCATGGCTGGAACACAGAAGTCCGACCAGTGGAGGTGGGCTGCAGAGGTTTTGTGGCAACATCTACAACCAGACTGCTTAGAGACCTGGGAATTAAGGGCCAGAGCCAGCGTTCGGCAATCAGAGCTGTATCGGAGGCGGCAGAAGGCAGCAGTCAGTGGCTCTGGATGAAGAGGAAAGACCCCAGCTGGGCCCCAAAGTGAGAGGGCCAGGAGGTATGCAGTCAACAATGCTTGACTCAGGGATGAGGACGCCCCTGCCATGCATAGTCCCATGGGATGTTGGCTATCAACAACAAGGCAACTCCTATGACTAATTGGGAATGGGACGCAAGCGTAGGATTGATCACCCTGTCGCTGGCCGCCTTTGGGGAGGGTGTATAGTATGAAAGGCCGAAACACCCTAGGACCCAAAGGTTCACTACTGACGATGCGCTCCCCAAATTTCACCAGGCTCACTGTTCATGAACTCTTGGAAGTGCTTGCACAAAGGATAATAACATCTCATCCTGTGTTCTTTGGAATCTGAATATCTGGACTTGTCCAGTGACTGCTGAGAAAGATCAGCTGACAACAGGGGAAAGTCCTTGTGGCGGCACGGAGAGACGGCTGACAGGAGGGAATAGACCCCACTGGGACAGTCATGGGTTAGCTTCCCATTTCTGTAGTTTCCCATGCTTCGCAGTATGTTGGAAACACCCGCTCTAGCTACAGAAAGTCAACATACGAGAATACCCCTAGAGTCTGCGAGAGCGGGGGCGGAAGATGACTCATCGACTGACAACATGGTAACGACTGGACCGGAAACGACTACGAGTAATGAGAGCACAGCACAAGAGAACACCACAGCAACTGTCACAAGTTCCGCTGCAACAGCAGGCCACAAACAGATGCAGGTATGTGTCTGTGGTTGGAGGAAAGTTACATCACACCATGGGTTGAGGATCCACCAGGGGAAGAAGGGGTGTTTGGGTAAAGAGAGACAGAGGCCTCGCATTGATTACTTTCTGCGAAAGCGATCAAATCAGTCGAATGAAGCACAGCAACTGGACGCAAACCATAGTTTGCAGTGCATCAGTACCACTGTCATGGAGGACGTAAACTCAAGCACCGAAGTAACAACTGAGGTGGAACCAACAACAGGAGTGGAACTCACCCAGCCTCCCAGACCTGCAGTCGAGAGGAGACTACCTGGGCACAGACCGTATGTGAAGTGGCCTGGCGCCAGTGACAAGAAGTTGTGGGAAACAGTGAATACTGACCTTACCTTGACCCTCGAGAAACTTCGAGGCACAGTGGAGAAGAAGTTGGAGAGGATGGGGGACATCATCTATGAGTACGGGGCAGAAAGCTTTGGAGTGCAAGAGGCAAAAGGCGGGAGAAAGGTTCCAACCCCACCAGTTTCCAGGAGGCAACAAGAAATCAAGCGCCTCGTTCAAGAAAGGAGACAGCTTAAGAAACAGTGGAAGAAAGCCTCTGAAGTGGAAAAGGAGGGCATAGAGGCACTTCAGGCTGACATCAAAACCCGGTTGGCATCCCTCCGTAGAGCAGAGAACCTACGGAAACGCAGAAGGAAGAAAGAACAAACTAGAACTCGATTCTATAAAGATCCCTTCAAGTTCCTTAAAAGTCTCTTCACGAAGGAAAAAAGTGGAGTTCTAAAAACAACAAAGAAAGACCTAGAAGAGCACCTGAGAACAACAAACTTTGACTCAAAGCGACATGAACATCTGGCCATCCCATCAGATATCCCACCCATTGAACCCCCGGAACATCATATTGAGACCAGCCCTCCGACATGGAAAGAGGTGGAAAACACAGTTCGAAGGGCAAGAACAGCATCAGCCCCGGGGCCAAATGGAGTCCCGTACAAAGTGTATAAGAACGCACCAGACGTCCTGAGGTTCCTCTGGAGGCTTATGGGAATAGCTTGGAAAAAAAAGATAATACCCAAAGTGTGGCGTAGGGCAGGCGGGGTCCTGATCCCTAAGGAGAAGGATGCAGTGAACATCAGCCAATTCCGCCCAATCTCCTTACTGAATGTCGAGGGTAAAATCTTCTTTAGGGTCATTGCCCAGAGGATGGCCGAGTACCTGCAAAGGAATGCGTACGTCGATACATCTGTACAGAAGGCAGGAATATCAGGGTTCTCTGGCTGCTTGGAACATTCCAGCATGATCTGGCACCAGATCCAAATGGCCAAGGTGGAGAAAAGGGACCTCCATGTAGTCTTCCTCGACCTCGCCAATGCATTTGGCTCTGTGCCCCATGAACTCCTGTGGTCTGCCTTCAGATTTTTCCACATACCGGACACCATCACAACCCTGGTGAAGTCGTACTTTCAGGATCTGCAGTTCTGCTTCACCACCTCAGAGTTCACCACCTCATGGCAATGCCTGAATGTAGGTATAATGGCGGGATGTACCATTTCTCCATTGGCATTCATAATGGCAATGGAGGTTATCATCAGATCCTCAAAATGGGTTGCTGGTGGACAGCGAGTCGACTCTGGTTGTCGCCTCCCTCCACTCAGAGCCTACATGGACGACATTACAACATTGACCACCACTGTCCCATGCACCAGGAGACTGCTCAGAAAACTCGAGGAGAACATCAGCTGGGCCCGTATGAAGATTAAACCATCCAAGTCACGCAGCATCTCGATTGTGAAGGGAGTACTCTGTGACCTGAAATTCTTCATCGGAGATGACCAAATCCCAACAGTGTCTGAGCAGCCGGTAAAAAGCCTTGGAAGGTTGTATGATTCAAGCCTGAAGGACAAAGACCAGGTGCAACAGCTGCGCAAAGACATCAGTAGTAGCCTCCAGTCCATCGACAACACCCAGCTACCTGGAAAGTTAAAGGCTTGGTGTCTGCAGTTTGGTCTCCTACCCCGGGTGTTGTGGCCCCTAGCAGTGTATGAGGTTCCAATCTCAACAGTGGAGAAGATGGAAAGAGGAGTCACAGGCTACTTAAAGAAGTGGCTCGGAGTTCCACGATGCCTTACCACCATAGGCCTCTATGGAGATGGTGTCCTCAAGCTGCCCCTCACCAGTCTAACCGAGGAATTCAAGTGTGCAAAAACCAGGCTCCAGATGACACTGAATGAATCTCGAGACCCAGTGGTGAGCAACAACGCGCCGACCTTGGCAACTGGGCGCAAATGGAGGCCAGGAAAAGCAGTCCAGGAGGCAACAGCAGCCCTCAGACATGCTGACATTGTGGGTCATGTTCAGCAAGGGAGAGGAGGCTTTGGACTAACTAGCCGTGCTGCTTGGAGTAAGGCCAATGCACCAGAGCGGCGGAAGATGGTAGTGCAGGAAGTACGCCATCAGGAGGAGGCTGCAAGGTGGGCCAAGGCAGTCTCTCTTGCCAAACAGGGACAGTGGACTCGATGGGACAGTGTGGAGAAGAGGAAGATCAGCTGGAAGGATCTGTGGGCCATGGAAGCGAGGCGGTTGAGCTTTTCCATCAGAGCAACATATGACGTCCTTCCAACACCAGTTAATCTTCACCAATGGTATGGTGAAGATCCGGACTGTGCCCTCTGTTCCATGCCAGCCAACCTCAGGCACATTCTCACAGGGTGTAAAACAAGCCTCACCCAAGGACGCTACACTTGGCGTCACAACCAAGTCCTTAAAAACCTTGCATCCGCCCTGGAGGACAAGCGAACTGCCACCAACTCCCTACCACCCCCAGCAGCATCACACCCCTTACGGACGACCTTTGTCCGCGAAGGGGCTAAACCACCAAAGAGCGGCTCTACACCAATAGAGCGAGACCAGCTGCGCTTGGCCCGCGACTGGAAAATGCTAGCTGACATTGGCCGGCAACTTGTGTTTCCTCCGGAGATCGCAACCACCACCCTAAGACCTGACATGGTGCTCTGGTCCCGTTCGCTCAAGAAGGTCTTCATCATTGAGCTCACAGTACCCTGGGAGGACTCAGTAGATGAGGCTTATGAGCGAAAACATCTGCGCTATGCCGATCTAGCTGCTGAAGCACGGCATCATGGCTGGAACACAGAAGTCCGACCAGTGGAGGTGGGCTGCAGAGGTTTTGTGGCAACATCTACAACCAGACTGCTTAGAGACCTGGGAATTAAGGGCCAGAGCCAGCGTTCGGCAATCAGAGCTGTATCGGAGGCGGCAGAAGGCAGCAGTCAGTGGCTCTGGATGAAGAGGAAAGACCCCAGCTGGGCCCCAAAGTGAGAGGGCCAGGAGGTATGCAGTCAACAATGCTTGACTCAGGGATGAGGACGCCCCTGCCATGCATAGTCCCATGGGATGTTGGCTATCAACAACAAGGCAACTCCTATGACTAATTGGGAATGGGACGCAAGCGTAGGATTGATCACCCTGTCGCTGGCCGCCTTTGGGGAGGGTGTATAGTATGAAAGGCCGAAACACCCTAGGACCCAAAGGTTCACTACTGACGATGCGCTCCCCAAATTTCACCAGGCTCACTGTTCATGAACTCTTGGAAGTGCTTGCACAAAGGATAATAACATCTCATCCTGTGTTCTTTGGAATCACGCAGCCACCTATGGCTGCAGGGTTTGGAGGCACATGTTTACGTCGTTTATTGTGAAAATTCGGTCACAGATCACTGTTACATTGCTTTTATGGCTTTATTTAGGTGATTTCGAAAAGTGTATTTGTTTGGCCATGTTTGTTGTAGTACGGAGTTAAACTGATGGCCTTAATCTAAGT
Organism: Lethenteron reissneri; assembly: GCF_015708825.2. Taxonomy (NCBI): domain Eukaryota; kingdom Metazoa; phylum Chordata; class Hyperoartia; order Petromyzontiformes; family Petromyzontidae; genus Lethenteron; species Lethenteron reissneri. The sequence continues at coordinate 79,520 of NW_026890982.1, forward strand.
TGTCTAGTGGTGGTTGTTGTTGTTTGACTTGCATCCCACTGGGATTTTTGCACACAGCGTTGGTGTACAGTGCTTTTTCTGAAATATTGTGCTGTTTTTTCCTGGATTTTCTGTTTGCACTCAGTCACATATTCACTTTAAGATGTTTTCTTGTTCATGTTTTTGTCTTTTGTTTGTTGCGGTTGCACCAGATTCAAGGGCTGAAAAAAACAACACTCCCACTACCATCACCACTACCACCAATACCACCACCACCACTACTACCACGGGAGATAGGATGTTTGTGTGCTGAATGCTGGAATCTGACCCCACGTCCTCCCCCCCCCCCCTCCAGCGGCTCCCCGGATGGCCTCCCCCAGCCCTGACCCCGACCACGGCCGCCACCGCCCCCTCCGAGAGGACTCGCTCCTCCCGTCTCGTCCGCATAGCGCCCAAGCGCTACACGGACGACGAGTCTCACGCGGCGCCCTTCAAGGTCGCCCGCCCCGTCGACGGCGCCACTGGCGGTGACGCCGCGGGGCCCGGGCCCACGCCGGGGCCCCTCCCCGCCCCCCCCACCCCCCCCGCCCCCCCCGCAGTCGTCGGCGTCGTCGTCGTCGCCCCGTGACGTTCCCGGCGGCTCCCGAGGGGGGCGCCACCGGGAGACTCCGCTGGGAATCGCCCCGGAGCGCGGAGACGGTGGCGGAGAGTCGGGGCCAGCGGGCGAGGAGGTGGTGGAGGAGGGGTGGAGGAGGGGGTGGAAGAGGAGGAGGTGGAGGAGGTGGAGGCGGTGGAGGAGGTGGTAGACAAGGCGGTGGAGGAGGCGGTGGAGGAGGTGGTGAACAAGGCGGTGGAGGAGGTGGGGACAAGGCGGTGGAGGAGGTGGTGGAGGAGGTGGTGGAGGAGGCGGTGGAGAAGGTGGTGGAGAAGGCGGTGGAGGAGGTGATGGAGGAGGTGGTGGAGAAGGCGGTGGAGGAGGCGGTGGATTGAGGTGGAGGAGGTGGAGGAGGCAGAGAGACGCAGGGAGGCCGCTGTTCGACCGCGTGCGGAATGGGAGAGACAGATCAGCTTTTGGTGGCGGGGCCGGGGCAGGAGGGGGAGCGGAAGGGGTGGAGGAGGCGGAGCGAGAGGAGGACAGGAAGAGGTGGACGAGGTGGACGAGGTGATGGAAGAGGAGGAGGAGGTTTTGGCCGAGGCGCTCGCCGCTAAGGAAGCGGCAGGAGGCGGTGGCGGTGGCGGATTTGCCCGGCGGAACCGAATCCCGATCCCGCTCGGGCTCCTCTACCTGCCGCTCTCCTCCGTCTCCTCCGTCTCCTCCGATGCCGGCGGCGCCGCCGCTCACAGACAAGCAGCGCCGGGCCCTGCGTGAGGCGGCATTGCACTTGTCCTCGCTGCTGACGAGCCGCCAGCGCCCAGCGAGAAGCGCCGGGCTCGTCGTGGTGCCCTGACGACACGTCGACGGCGACGACGACTGCAGCAACAATATCAGCGGCAGAGATCGTCGTCATCGCCGCTGTCCGGCTGTTTGTCGTTGTCGGAGGACACGTCGTCGTCGTCGTCGTCTTCGTGGTCAACGTCAACAACGGCTACTGCCGTGTCGCCGGAGGAGGTGGTGGTGGAGGGTGACGAGGCGAAGGAGCGGAGGGACGATGACGAGGAGGAGGAGGAGGTGGTGGTGGTGGAGGGTGACGAGGCGAAGGAGCGGAGGGACGACGACGAGGAGGAGGAGGAGGTGGTGGTGGTGGAGGGTGACGAGGCGAAGGAGCGGAGGGACGACGACGACGACGAGGAGGTGGGGGCTACGGGGGGCGTGCGCAGGCTGGTGCTGAAGTTCCGTGCCAGCCGCCTCCAGCCGAGCGTCGACAGAGCGGGAGACGAGGAGGAGGAGGCGGACAACGAAGAGGAGGAGGAGGAGGAGAGGGAGATGAGGAAGAGGAAGAGGAATAGGAGGACGAGGAGGAGGAGGAGACTACGGAGATCACGCAGTGCAGCCGATGGTGGCGACTGCAAGTCGGGCGAAGAGGCGGAGGAGGAGGAGGAGGGTGAGGAGGAGGGTGACAAGAGGGCGGAGGAGGAGAGCCGGATTCTGAAGCAGATAGACGCCATCATGGCTGAGATACGCCAGCTGGAGAGGAAACGCAGGGCGAGGGTGAGGAGGAAGAGATGAGGTGTAGGGTGGTGAGGAGGGGCTGGGTGGTGAGGTGTAGGCTGGTGAGGAGGGTGAGGAGACTCCAGTGGTGAGGGCGTTGGGAGTGGCTCACTCGCTCACCGATGGGACTTTGTCCAGATCTTTCAAGGATTTGTGAGCTCCTCACCACAATCCAAAACTTCTCCACAAATTTGGCCTGATGAAGCTGGTTGTAGTTACTGGCGACACGTCACGGTGCTCAGACTGTAGATGTCGTGGCGTCCTCTCGCCGCCTCTCCTCACATCGCTAAGCTCCGCCTCGAGCCACGCCTCCTCGTGGAACCTTCCGGATGGTTCCCGCACACAGCAGCCACGAGCTCCGCCCGTTACCTTTGGCCCAGATGGAGCCCTTCCTTCTCATTGGATATTAGTGACCCCCGCAGTGACTGTGCAATTAGCCCTCGTGTTCTTAGGTTTTTTCGGTAAAGTCACGTAGGTAAAAATTCTAATTAAAATAAAATAAAAATCACCTATAAACTTATAGGTGATTTTATTTTATTTTTTTATTTTACTTTGACAGGAGGGCGGAGGAAAAATAAAATAAAAATCACCTATAAGTTTATAGGTAATTTTTATTTATTTTTAGTTTACTTTTATTAATTTAAAATTTTTTATATACAGAAAAAACCTAAGAACATGAATCCTTGCAGTCACGAAAGCTTCAAATCTAGAATCAATTAGCCCTCGTCGTCCCTAGACGGTGCTCTCTCATTACAGATGCAATGCCAGGTGATGCGATTGCCAAGTGCCAAATCGTTCTGCATTCGGATTTTAGCAAGGAGTCAGTTTGTCAGAAGTGTTTTTCCTCTTCCTCCTGGAGCATCGAGAAACAATTATTCCACCTTGTCCCCTTCTGATGTGGTCCATGATGTCATGTTTTTCCTTGGTCGTCGATTAACAGCGGTTTCTTGATTCTACGTATCTTCGTAGCTCTTCAACGTTGTAGTTTTTCTCTCTCGTAAGGTCTGTATAAGTAGATCACGCTCATTCCGCTCTGGAGGTTGTACGCCTAACAGAAGCAGTGTCTTGTTATTGATGGCTAGACATTTATCTTCCAACAATATCGGCACCTCGTTAAAACCTCCGGGCAAAATTTCAAATGAAGCTTTGTATTGTCTCTGCAGGCTTTGGCGACTATATCATCACCCACGGTTCCTCGACAGTTCTCCCACAGGCTGCTCGGGTTGGATGGGTTGCAGGTCGTCAGTAAGATGGCGAAAAGGCTTCTTATTTGCTCTGGAAAAGATGTTAACGCTGTTTCTGATAATGTAGTATCCCAGTTGTGACCATCTATTAAACTAAGCTTTTGGCAAGCTTCTCTATAAGTCTGACATACTTTTCGATTTAAAGCTTTCGTGACTGCAGAGATTCATCTTCTTGGTTCTTTCGGTAAAGTCATCACGTAGAAGGGAAATGATAAAATAATACAAATAAAACGGAATTCAATAATTGTCACGACGTTTCGGCCACAACGCAAGCAGCCGTCCTCAGGTGAAGAACAGGTCTGTCGGGAAGACAGCGTCTGAATGAAACACCACCAGGCTTGGAGCGTCTATTTAAGCTGCCGGGTTGGAGGGGGAAGAGCGCCTTGACATACTTTACCGTTTACAGTTTTTAGAGCTGCAAAAGAAGTTGCTCCTCGAACTGTGTGAAGTGGCATTCTGAGACAAGAAACATTCACCGTTGTTTGGGTGAACTGTGTAGACGTGTCCCAAGGCTTCGCTTGCAAACGCATCCTGTCCTGGAACTGGTACTCCATTTTTGCAGAAGACTTTGCTTGACGAATTCCAAGTGTAATATCGGGGAATCTCAGGATACAGCAATGTGCTCGCAGATGGGTCTTGTAGACACAATTGAAAGAAGGCTGTCAAAGGATTTGTGTTTGGTGGTTCAGCGGCAACTAACCGGGCGTCGTCAGTTGTGAAGTCGGCTCTCTGGCCGTTCTCTAAATGAACAGTGAGGCGAACAACGGTGGGGTGGCGGTCGTGATTAGGAAAACTGAAAATCCGCCAAACTGCTTCATTACTACTGATGCACCTTCCCAACTGGTACCGAGAAACCTCGTCACGGCTGTTTTCACTAGCGAGTCCAAAAACAGCCATGTCGCTTCCCTTGTTGACATACTTGCAAATGTATTTGATGGATTTCACCGAGTTACAGTATTTCACATTAATGTGCGCCTGAACATTTTACAAAGAAGGGGAGACTATGGAACAACCCACCTGCTCACTTCGATATCCGTGTTGCCTCTAATCTTCAGTCTTGCTTCGTATCCACCATCTGCCGGAGCTCGCCTTCTACAGCGAGGATATCCATCGTCTCCAGTTTCTGTGTCTTTGATCAATTGCCTCGGATATTTCTTGCTGCACTTTCTGACCTTCGTACATGCTGCATTGACATTAAGGTTTCCACATGGCCCATGAATCATGTTTGCGGTCACTGCTGCAAGCAGATTTGGGTCTTCCTCTGGATTTGAAAACTCGGCAGATAAAACATCGATTTGGATTGGATGCATTTTTTCTTTCAGCCAGGTTAGAATACGAGCATGTGGGAGTCCTCGTTTCTGCCACTCAATTTAGTACATCCAGCATCTTATTGTTGGTTATTTCGGTAAAGTCACGTAGAAGGGAAATAAAATGATATAAATATAAAACAATACAAATTATCACGACGTTTCGACTGCAACACAAGCAATCATCATCAGGTGTGAAATCCACATCAAGAAAGTTTGAAAAAAGTGGTGGAAAAAACGCCAAAAGTGGCAGAAAAAACGCCATTTTTTTCAAACTTTCTTGCTGTGGATTTCACACCTGATGATGATTGCTTGTGTTGCAGTCGAAAGGTCGTGAGAATTTTTATTGTTAATATTTATATTATTTGATTATTTCCCTTCTACGTGACTTTACTGAAAGAACCAATAATATGAATCCCTGCAGTCACGAAAGCTTTAAATAAAAATTTATCCAGCATCTTGTTTCTCCAAAAACACGACTCTTAGTCGTGATCTCGATTAATTGCATTGTCTTTTGTCTGAACACTGGTTATTAAGTCATGTCGATGGCTGGGTGTCTGACCGAATGAAAGTCATTTTTTTAAATCTCAGGCCAAGCTGGATTACATGTGTAATAAAAGACTCCGTCAGGCACTGCTGGTCTCCTCGGACCAGCGTCGTCTCGCGCGCCGCCCCACGCACACTCCCTCTCGCGTGCCGCGCACGCTCCTCCGTTAGCTCCTCCACTCCCAGTACTCCGCACACCGCTGGCCAACGGCGTGCTGAGGTCCTTCGGCCACGTGGCCGATGGCGCGGATCCCTCTCACCACCCAACGTGGCTCAGACTCTTAACTTCCCCGACTGCCCCGATCTCTTCCGGGCTCCCACTTATATCCATTCCCCCCACGTGACCCTGACTCCTCCCTCCCGGATCGTCAGATCCGGCCTTCCCATATTACCCTGCTGGCTCCGTCCCCATTCACCTCGCCTCCTCCCATTGGAGCCGAGGTGAACGGTGGCCCCTCCCACACGCCCCGCAGACCAGGCTCCGCCCCCCAATGCCCCGGGCCGCGTGATTGGACCAGAGCCCAGCAACAACCCCATTGACGCTCGCATTACACATGTAAAGGTAATAAATACGTCGGGACATCCATACGCTCGAACATATGACATGACATCTTGAGCATATTCGTGCATGTGTCTAGGGCTTCCTGTGAATGTAGCAGGACGGCTGGATGCTACAAGGGGGCGGGGGGGGGGGGGATGATGTAGCGTCATTGTTGGGCTGTATGCGTATGATCATGGAGCTTACCTGTAATAGCGGACATGCGTCAACAGGGTGTGGTATACAGACCAGGTGGGACGAACAGGGCCGTTGGGCCAATAGGGCCCCCAGACCCCAAGAGGGGGACTGGGGGATGTTCCAGGGCCCTCTAGAGAGTTACAGAAGTCAGGCTTGGCTAGGGGCGGAGAGACCCTGGAATGGGTATAAAAGCCGGAACCCTGAACGGGTTCGGCAGTCTTCATCCACCTGAAGATCTGAAGATCTGAAGACTCAAGAGCTACCCTGAAGACCCTGAAGTGAAGAGCCCAACAACAACCGCCATTCGCCACTGGCTAGGGTCGGGTTCAGACATAACCAGTGTAGGGTTAGTGCTATAACCAGAGTAAGGGCACGTTAGTCTGGAGGGACTGCCTCAGGTTATCGGGTGTGAGGGGCCGTTATTTTTCTGTGTTATGGTTTCCCTAGTTGAATAAACGTGTTGCCTCCAGCGTCTAGCGAACCGTCTCGCCTTGTCTTGGACCCACTACACATGTAACCTATAGTAATGGAACATCTTGAAAGTCAAAAAATTAACCCGTAAAAACTAAGTTTTTCACTATAAATCCTTTATATGCGTGGCGGCTAGAGTCCTCTCGTCCTCTGGCTTGAGATGGCTGCCACTTAGGGTCAGATGATTGCCTGCCACCATTAAGCAATTGGTAATTAAATATTTTAAAATCCTAAAAAGTGTAAAAATTTTGAACAAAAATTTCACGAAAATTAATTGTCACGCACAACGAGTCTGTGTGCAAAATGTCAGCTCGATTGGATCACGAGAAGTGGGTTAAAAAACGACCGAAAGATTTGCACGGTCGTAAGCGCGCAAGCAAGTGAACTTAATATAAAGGATTTAAAATAAATGTTAAAGTAATAATAGTTTGTAACGTAGAGTCCTGCTCACGACAGGAAAGTTTGTGGGCAAAAAGACATATTGGCTGGACTTTGTTGTCTAAGGACATTAAATGTTATAGCTGTAGGCAGGGGAAAAAGCGTGTTATATTGTGTACATATGTATACTGTCGTAAAACATTGGTTTAATGTGTACGCTGTATTATGAAAAAAAAGTAAGAGAATGAGAGAAAAAAGATGGATAGATGCTTGAAGTGAGCTGTGATTTTGTGTGTTACCCTGCGCAGTGTCGAAATGACAGAAAAAATGGCCCCTTCCACCCCACCGAACGTGTGTGAGTTGGTACGGTCGATAGCGCACCATTTAATGAATCATTAAACAAAACTACACAAAATGGCTAATTCAACTAATAAAAAGTTGAAGATTGTGAAAAAGGAATAGTGCTTGTTGACAGTGGGGCTTACGGCGTGATACCTGGCTATCACTCATTTCGGGTAGGGTACGGGTAGGCCGTGAGTCACTGGTGAGTAAGCGTTTGTCACTCATTTCGGGTAGGGTACGGGTAGGGAACGTGGTACCAGTACCCGGTCGGGTACGGGTACGGGTACCCATTTGCGACCCTGGTGCGGCCGGGTACGGGTACGAGTACGGAATCAAAACCCGTTTGCGACCCTCTGGCGAGCGGTCCTCCATCCAGAAGTAGCGGTCCACACACAGGTGGCTCAACGCAAGGGGGCTCTGCTGATGACGCCACGGCAGTGGAAGCTGGCCTAGAGGTGGTGACAACCAACGCCCATGGAATGGCGCACTCGCCAGAAGGCCGTGGTGCTGATGGGACGTGTTAAAGAACAACCGTTATAGTTTTATTTGGAGGCCACAGATATGGGGAGGCTGATTGCCAGCTCGGCTCTTTTGCTACTTATTTCCACAACGAGGTGTTTTTTTTGTGGTTTTGCGTCATAAAGACTCGGTGGTTTCACACGAACGCACGGAAGCGTGGTAGGAGCAACTCAGCCTTTGCGCATTCCGCCAAAAACTACGGGGACTCTTCGACTCACGAGCATTCGACTTACGAAGTTTCAGAGATACGAACAAACCTGTCCGTGTGTCCAGTTGCCCGTTTGTGGGGTGGAGTTGAAGGGATCGCCCCCCGCCAGAGGAACGTAGAATTCCCCACCATCAGGCTCAGGGCTGTAAAACCGGACACGAGCACCGCCGCTCACCCGAAGCAGCGAATCGCTTCGACCCTCGACTTGACCCGTGAAAACAAACTCGCGTGACGTGACCCTGCGAACGCGTCCGACGCGCCGAGACGCGACGGGGCGGGTCGCGTGCGCTGGGCTAGGCGTCGGGGGGGGTAACCGACACCTCTTCCCGACTCTATGGGAACCTCATTTGCCAGTAAAAATATGATAATGGTTATTTACCCTTCTATCTGGCAACAAAACTGACGCCTTTTGGCGTCATCTGGTCCAAGGAAAGCTGTCTCGGGTGAGGACCAATCAACTTCAAGGACAGTGCATACATTATCAGAGTTGTGTTTTTTGTTTGTATTATGACTGCAGGCATTGTGGTCTATGCAAACATAACTCCTTGTAAAAAAGGTGTCAGTTTTGTTGCCAGATAGAAGGGTAAAAAAACAATTATCGCCTCTTCCCGAGTCGTGGAAAAGTAGGCCAAAAGATATACCCTCCATCAAGAGGGGGGGGCGGGTCGCTCTTGCCGTGCGCGTGTCCTTCCGCAGCGCCGAGGGCCGGGCCAGCCGGGCGGCGCGGTGCGATTGTTCCGCACGGCGGCGCCGCAGAGCTTCTCTGACGTGCAGCGCAGCGAGACGCAACACGGCTCCTCGCCACGACGCACTCCCATCGTCCTCCACCACCAGCAACTTCACCACCAGCAACTCCACCACTAGCAGCTCCACCACCAGCAGCTCCAACACCAGCAGCACCAGCAGCTCCACCACCAGCAGCTCCACAACCAGCTCCACCACCACCAGCAGCTCCACCACCAGCAGCTCCACCACCAGCAGGTCCACCACCAGCAGCAGCAGCAGCTCCCACCACCAGCAGCTCCACCACCAGCAGCTCCACCACCAGCAGCTCCACCACCACCACCAGCAGCTCCACCACCCACCACCAGCAGCTCCACCAGCAGCTCTCCACAACAGCTCCACCCACCACCCGCAGCTCCACCACCAGCAGCTCCACCACCAGCAGCAGCGGCAGCTCCACCACCAGCAGCTCCACCAACACCACACCAGCAGCTCCACCACCAGCAGCTACCACCACCAGCAGCACCACCACCAGCCCCAGCAGCTCCACCAGCAGCTCCACCACCACCAGCAGCTCCACCACCACCAGCAGCTCCACCACCACCAGCAGCTCCACAGGAGCAGCCACCACCAGCAGCAGCAGCAGCAAAAAACACACAGCAGCTCCACCACCAGCAGCTCCACCACCAGCAGCTCCACCACCAGCAGCTCCACACCAGCAGCAACTCCACCAACACCACCAGCAGCTCCACCAGCAGCAGCAGCAACACCACCAGCAGCAACAGCAGCAGCAACAGCAGCAGCAACAGCAGCAACAGCAGCAGCAGCAGCAACAGCAGCAGCAGCAACAACAGCAAGCAGCAGCAGCAGCAGCCGATGCTGCCAGCGTGGTCGTCCTGCGTGGTTCTCCAAGGGGTCTCAGATTCCAGCTGGCTCTGCAGGACTCTGGCGGGTTCCTCCTCCACCCACCTCCTCCACCACCTCCTCCACCTCCTCCACCACCTCCTCCACCTCCACCCACCGTCTCCACCACCTCCTCCTCCACCACCTCCTCCACCTCCCTCCACCTCCTCGTCGCACTACTGCCGCTGGTGCTCACCGGCCTCCCCGAGGACCGGCTGCTGCTAAGAGGAGCAAAGCGATCTTGCGCGAGAGACGCCGGGTGAGAGGCCACGATCCCCTAGGTTTGGACTCGGACTAAAATCAAACTTGGGGGGGGGGGTGACATGGTTCAGCGGTGGCACGTTCGAGATTCGGTTCGGATCTCGCAGGTCACCCCGGCCATTACTGCGGCCATTGTGGTTGCGGACACGGCATGGCCCAAATCAGCGACATTGTAAACACCGGCGCTGTCCCTGTATCAATGGGGATTGCCAGCTGCCAGCGGCAGTCTCCTCCCTACTGGCCCGACTGCAGCCCAGGTGTCACGTGGTGACAGCTGCCGCCTGGGGGAGGTGGCGGGTGCCCTTTCAAATGTGTAAAGTCGCTTGTCGTCACGTTGAAGAGATGTGCAAATCAAATTGTTGTTTAAACTTAAACTCGGATCATCCATCCGTCCGTGTGTCCATCCTCCCACGTGCCCGTCTCTCTCGCGTTCCGCTAATCTGTCCGAGTGTGGGTGCTTTGAGAGACTTCGCGTGGATCGTGACCTGCGGTTTGGTCGTTGTTGAACGCGGTACGGGTGACCAGAGGTCGCAAACGGGTACCCGATACCCTACCCGATACCCGGCTACCCGTACCCGGCCGGTGAGGTACGGGTACCCGTTTGCGACCCTGATGCGGCCGGTACGGGTACGGGTAAGGAATCAAAACCCGTTTGCGACCTCTGGATGTGACACGAGACAGTTGAGTTTGGTAGAGCCGAGTCCTCCGCCACGGGGGGGGGGGGGGGGGGGCAGAACCGAGTGATAATTCACGGCAACGAGAACCCGCTGGCGGCAAAAGAAGTGCGATCGGGAGGACGACCTGACCACCAGCGAATGGTGACCGGAGTGAACTCGGTGATCACCGGATCGCCGCTTGAACCCTCGTTGCTGCTTCGCTCTGAGCGCCTCGCCCCCGGCTTGACCGCGTGTCCGTGCGTGTCCGTCGTGCGTGCCCGTGTGCCCTCAGGTGCGTAACCTGAAGCGCATGGCTTCAGCGCCCTGCGTCAGCTGGTGCCGCTGGAGCTTTCGCACCGCCGCCCGTCGAACGCGGAGACGCTGCGAGCGACGCACTCCGCTACGTGCGCCTGCTGCAGGCCGTGTGGCGGAGACCCCCCATGGCGAGCAGCTCCTCCACGTGACGCGGGAGGGGGGGGAGCGGTATTGACCGACGCCGAAATGCAGCACCCACCCACCTGGGCCAGATGCAGGTGCGTGCGAGTACGATGCCAACCGCGTGATGCGGGAGCAGGGGGTGGGGAGGGGGGGAAGGACAAAAACGGTTGTGAATAGATTCGTTTTCAATTTGGATGGTCGTTTCAAAAATGTGCGCGGCTCCCGTGGTGAGCGTTCCAGGCGGCCTGCGGAAGTGCGTCTGAAAGCGCCGCGACGATGACGACGATGATGATGATGACAATGACGATGATGACGACGATGATGACGATGATGACGACGACGACGACGATGATGACGACGATGACGATGATGACGATGATGACGATAACGATGACGATGATGACGATGATGATGATGCGGCGACCGCCGTCTTTGTTTGATTGATAGCCCCTGAAGCCGCCGCTGCTGCTGCTGCTGAGAGGATGAGCCGGAGTCTGCGTGGTGCGGCTGCCCGTCCACGCGGGTGTCACCTGCAACGGGGGCAGGGCCCAAAGGTCACGAGGTCGTGGCGGCCAATGCCAATCACCGCACCCCTCGCCGATGCCTCCTTCCCTCTGCCGGATCCGACAGCCGACGCGTCCGTGCGGTGACACCGCCGAAGCCAACCGCCTTTCGCGCAAACGACGGCCGCGGACGTGAAACACGAGCGGTGTGGACGGACAGGACTTGTCGACCTTCGTTAAGCAATACGAAACATGTGCAAAAACGTCGCCGAGCCTTTGTTTTGTGTATCCAGCACGATTACACGTGCACGCATGTGCACATCGAGCCGCCCACGTACTCGCTGGGTGGTAGGCAGAGGTCACAACCGGGTACCCGATACCCGTACCCTACCCGATACCCAGCTACGGGTAGCCGTTTGCGACCCTGGTGCGGCCGAGTACGGGTACGGGTAGGCCGTGAATCACTGGTGAGTAACCGTTTGTCACTCATTTCCAACGTCTTGTCTCTTCTCACAGTTCAAGTTCCTAGAATCAACCCACCCGTGCCTGCAAACTGGCTTCATCCCAGAGGTCGCAATCAGGTACCCGATACCCGTACCCTACTCGTACCCGGCCGGGTACGGGTAGCCGGGTATCGGGTACGAGTACGGGTACCCGTTTGTGACCCTGGTACGGGTAGG
>NW_026890983.1:0-70026 GCF_015708825.2 Lethenteron reissneri
GTTGTGGTGGCTATGAGATGTTGCCGGTGAGCGTTGTGGTGGCTATGAGATGTTGACGGTGAGTGTTGTGGTGGCGTTGTGGTGGCTATGAGATGTTGCCGGTGAGCGTTGTGGTGGCTATGAGATGTTGACGGTGAGTGTTGTGGTGGCGTTGTGGTGGCTATGAGATGTTGACTGCCTCGCCTGGTACACGGGAGGTCGTGGGTTCGATCACGACCCTGACGACGCCTGCTGCTGCTGCTGCTGGTGTGTATTTGGAGTTTGCTCCGCACTCACGTGCCTCGTGAGTTTCTCTCCGCACTCTGCGCGATGTTCTCGTTCCCCAGCGGACGAGCAAGGAGGGAGCTCCCCGAGCCTGGTGCCTGAGAGAGATGCCGTCTCTGCCGAGTGCAGGTAGCCACCAACACTAACACCACCAACACCAACACCATCGCCACCACCACCACCAACACCACCACCAACACCACCGCCACCACCCCATCATCATCACCACAGCCACCATCACCACCAACACTAACACCACCACCACCAACACCAACACCACCACCAACACTAACACCACCACCACCAACACCACCGCCACCACCATCACCATCATCATCACCACACCACCACCAACACTAACACCACCACCACCAACACCACCGCCACCACCACCATCATCATCACCACCGCCACCACCGTCACCACCATCACCACCACCACCACCGCCACCACCACCGCCACCACCATCATCATCATCACCACCACCATCACCACCGCCACCAGCACCACCGCCACCACCACTGCCACACCACCGCCACCACCACCACCGTCACCGTCACCACCACCACCGTCACCACCACCGCCACCACCACCACCACCGCCACCACCGCCACCACCGCCACCACCACCATCACCACCACCGTCACCACCGTCACCACCACCGCCACCACCACCATCGTCACCGCCACCGCCACCACCACCATCATCATCATCACCACCACCATCACCGCCACCACCATCATCATCACCACCGCCACCACCATCATCATCACCACCACCGTCACCACCACCACCATCACCGCCACCATCACCGCCACCACCGCCGCCGCCACCACCGCCACCACCATCATCACCACCGCACCACCACCATCCCAGACACTGAGAGTTCTTGACCACCTCGCCTGGTACGCAGGAGGTCGTGGGTTCAATCCCAGAAACTGAGAGATGTTGACCACCTCGCCTGGCACGCAGGAGGTCGTGGGTTCAATCCCAAACACTGAGAGATGTTGACCACCTCGCCTGGCACGCAGGAGGTCGTGGGTTCAATCCCAGAAACTGAGAGATGTTGACCACCTCGCCTGGTACGCAGGAGGTCGTGGGTTCAATCCCAGACACTGAGAGATGTTGACCACCTCGCCTGGCACGCAGGAGGTCGTGGGTTCAATCTCAGACACTGAGAGATGTTGACCACCTCGCCTGGCACGCAGGAGGTCGTGGGTTCAATCCCAGACACTGAGAGATGTTGACTACCTCGCCTGGAACGCAGGAGGTCGTGGGTTCAATCCCAGACACTGAGAGATGTTGACCACCTCGCCTGGAACGCAGGAGGTCGTGGGTTCAATCCCAGACACTGAGAGATGTTGACCACCTCGCCTGGCACGCAGGAGGTCGTGGGTTCAATCCCAGACACTGAGAGATGTTGACTACCTCGCCTGGCACGCAGGAGGTCGTGGGTTCAATCCCAGACACTGGGAGATGTTGACCACCTCGCCTGGCACGCAGGAGGTCGTGGGTTCAATCCCAGACACTGAGAGATGTTGACCAGCTCGCCTGGCACGCAGGAGGTCGTGGGTTCAATCCCAGACACTGAGAGATGTTGACTACCTCGCCTGGCACGCAGGAGGTCGTGGGTTCAATCCCAGACACTGGGAGATGTTGACCACCTCGCCTGGCACGCAGGAGGTTGTGGGTTCAATCCCAGACACTGAGAGATGTTGACCAGCTCGCCTGGTACGCAGGAGGTCGTGGGTTCAATCCCAGACACTGGGAGATGTTGACCACCTCGCCTGACACGCAGGAGGTCGTGGGTTCAATCCCAGACACTGAGAGATGTTGACTACCTCGCCTGGCACGCAGGAGGTCGTGGGTTCAATCCCAGACACTGAGAGATGTTGACCACCTCGCCTGGCACGCAGGAGGTCGTTGGTTCAATGCCAGACATTGAGAGATGTTGACCACCTCGCCTGGCGCGCAGGAGGTCGTGGGTTCAATGCCAGACACTGAGAGATGTTGACCACCTCGCCTGACACGCAGGAGGTCGTGGGTTCAATGCCAGACACTGAGAGATATTGACCAGCTCGCCTGGTACGCAGGAGGTCGTGGGTTCAATGCCAGACACTGAGAGATGTTGACCACCTCGCCTGACACGCAGGAGGTCGTGGGTTCAATGCCAGACACTGAGAGATATTGACCAGCTCGCCTGGTACGCAGGAGGTCGTGGGTTCAATCCCAGACACTGAGAGATGTTGACTACCTCGCCTGGCACGCAGGAGGTCGTGGGTTCAATCCCAGACACTGAGAGATGTTGACCAGCTCGCCTGGTACGCAGGAGGTCGTGGGTTCAATCCCAGACACTGGGAGATGTTGACCACCTCGCCTGACACGCAGGAGGTCGTGGGTTCAATCCAGACACTGAGAGATGTTGACTACCTCGCCTGGCACGAAGGAGGTCGTGGGTTCAATCCCAGACACTGAGAGATGTTGACCACCTCGCCTGGCACGCAGGAGGTCGTTGGTTCAATGCCAGACATTGAGAGATGTTGACCACCTCGCCTGGCACGCAGGAGGTCGTGGGTTCAATGCCAGACACTGAGAGATGTTGACCACCTCGCCTGACACGCAGGAGGTTGTGGGTTCAATCCCAGACACTGAGAGATGTGACTACCTCGCCTGGCACGCAGGAGGTCGTGGGTTCAATCCCAGACACTGAGAGATGTTGACCACCTCGCCTGGCACGCAGGAGGTCGTTGGTTCAATGCCAGACATTGAGAGATGTTGACCACCTCGCCTGGCACGCAGGAGGTCGTGGGTTCAATCCCAGACACTGAGATATGTTGACCACCTCGCCTGGCACGCAGGAGGTCGTGGGTTCAATGCCAGACACTGAGAGATGTTGACTACCTCGCCTGGCACGCAGGAGGTCGTGGGTTCAATCCCAGACACTGAGATATGTTGACCACCTCGCCTGGCACGCAGGAGGTCGTGGGTTCAATGCCAGACACTGAGAGATGTTGACCACCTCGCCTGGCACGCAGGAGGTCGTGGGTTCAATGCCAGACACTGAGAGATGTTGACCACCCTCGCCTGGCACGCAGGAGGTCGTGGGTTCGATCCCCACCCTTGACGACGCCCGCCGATGTTTATTCGGTGGTCGCGTGACGTCTTCCGAATTAGAAATGTTTAGTCTACGAAACGGGCGCGAATAAGTTCCACTGTGCGTGCAACTCTCACGCGCTCTGCCCGGTACGTGCGCATCACCCTCGCCTACTTTCTCCGCTCCCTCCAGCGACGAGGAGGCCGCCACGGCGCGGATGACAGAGCGGCACGCGGAGACGGAGTGTAAGAGGAGGAAGAGGTGGAGGATGAGGTGTCAAGAGTCGGAAGTCGGAAGTTTGTGTGTTTGTGGCAAAGCGGCCACTGTAGTAGTACCGTCCTTGTTGCTGTTGTTATATTGATGGTGAAAAGTTTATTTAACCACCCACCCCCCTCACCCCGACTTTATATTGAAGCTTTTAGTTGTGTGATGTCCGGTACTCACACAGAGACCCAAAGACTCGCCACACAGAGACCCACAGAGTCACCACACAGAGACCCACAGACTCACCACACAGAGACCCACAGACTCACCACACAGAGACCCATAGACTCACCACTCAGAGACCCACAGACTCACCACTCAGAGACCCACAGACTCACCACACAGAGACCCATAGACTCACCCACTCAGAGACCCACAGACTCACCACTCAGAGACCCACAGACTCACCACACAGAGACCCACAGACTCACCACACAGAGACCCATAGACTCACCACTCAGAGACCCACAGATTCACCACTCAGAGACCCACAGACTCACCACACAGAGACCCACAGACTCACCACACAGAGACCCACAGACTCACCACTCAGAGACCCACAGACTCACCACTCAGAGACCCACAGACTCACCACACAGAGACCCACAGAGTCACCACACAGAGACCCACAGACTCACCACACAGAGACCCACAGACTCACTACACACAGACCCATAGACCTCACCACACAGAGACCCATCACACAGAGACCCACAGACTCACCAACAGAGACCCATCACACAGAGACCCACAGACTCATCACACAGAGAGCCACACAGAGGACCCACAGACTCACCACACAGACACCCATAGACTCACCACACAGAGACCCACAGACTCACCACACAGAGAACCACAGACTTATCACACAGAGACCCACACAGAGATCCACAGACTCACCACACAGAGACCCACAGACTCACCACACAGCGACCCACAGACTCACCACTCAGAGACCCGTAGACTCACCACACAGAGACCCTTAGACTCACACACAGAGACCCATAGACTCACCACACAGAGACCCATAGACCCACCACACAGAGACCCACAGACTCATCACACAGAGACCCATAGACTCACTCACACAGAGACCCATAGACTCACTCACACAGAGACCCATAGACTCACTCACACAGAGACCCATAGACTCACTCACACAGAGACCCATAGACTCACTCACACAGACCTATAGACTCACTCACACAGAGACCCACAGACTCACCACTCAGAGACCCATAGACTCACCACACAGAGACCCACAGACTCACCACACAGAGACCCACAGACTCACCACTCAGAGACCCACAGACTCACCACTCAGAGACCCCAGAACTCACACACAGAGACCCACAGAGTCACCACACAGAGACCCACAGACTCACCACACAGAGACCCACCAGACTCACTACACACAGACCCATAGACTCACCACACAGAGACCCATAGACTCACCACTCAGAGACCCACAGACTCACCACTCAGAGACCCACAGACTCACCACTCAGAGACCCACAGACTCACCACTCAGAGACCCACAGACCTCACCACACAGAGACCCACAGACTCACCACACAGAGACCCACAGACTCACCACACAGAGACCCACAGACTCACCACACAGAGACCCACAGACTCACCACTCAGAGACCCACAGACTCACCACACAGAGACCCACAGAGTCACCACACAGAGACCCACAGACTCACCACACAGAGACCCACAGACTCACTACACACAGACCCATAGACTCACCACACAGAGACCCATAGACTCACCACTCAGAGACCCACAGACTCACCACTCAGAGACCCACAGACTCACCACTCAGAGACCCACAGACTCACCACACAGAGACCCCAGACTCACCACACAGAGACCCACAGACTCACCAACACAGAGACCCACAGACTCACACAGCAGAGACCCACAGACTCACCATACAGAGACCCACAGACTCACCACACAGAGACCCACAGACTCACCACACAGAGACCCACAGACTCACCACACAGAGACCCACAGACTCACCACACAGAGACCCACAGACTCACCACACAGAGACCCATAGACTCACCACACAGAGACCCATAGACTCACCACACAGAGACCCACAGACTCACCACACAGAGACCCACAGACTCACCACACAGAGACCCACAGACTCACCACACAGAGACCCACAGACTCACCACACAGAGACCCACAGACTCATCACACAGAGACCCACAGACTCATCACAGAGACCCACAGACTCACCACACAGAGACCCATAGACTCACCACACAGAGACCCATAGACTCACCACACAGAGACCCATAGACTCACCACACAGAGACCCATAGACTCACCACACAGAGACCCATAGACTCACCACACAGAGACCCACAGACTCATCACAGAGACCCACAGACTCACCACACAGAGACCCACAGACTCACCACACAGAGACCCATAGACTCACCACACAGAGACCCACAGACTCACCACACAGAGACCCACAGACTCACCACACAGAGACCCACAGACTCACCACACAGAGACCCACAGACTCACCACACAGAGACCCACAGACTCACCACACAGAGTGGTGAGGGTGGTGGTGGGTGGGTGGTGGTGGGTGGGTGGTGGTGGGTGGTGGTGGTGAGGGTGGTGGTGAGGGTGGTGGGTGGTGGTGGGTGGGTGGTGGTGAGGGTGGTGGTGGTGAGGGTGGTGAGGGTGGTGGTGGTGAGGGTGGTGAGGGTGGTGGTGAGTGTGAGCGTGCGTTGTTGAGGGCAGGTCCATGACATATTTTCCAGAACTATCCGAGAGAATCGACAGAAAAGCGTCGTCCGTTCGACTCGGGGGGGGGGGGGGGGGGTGGTCGCTTTGCCCATCGCGGTTCTGTTTGTCGTCGCCACGTGTCCCAGCGTTGGAGACGTGGCCTCGTCTCTCGCTGCCTGGCTGCCTGCCCCGTGAGTGAGTGACGCTGCCTGCCCAGCTGTTTTGTTGTTTGCTGGGGGAGACATTGTGCTGCTGCTGGTGGTGCTGCTGGTGGTGCTGCTGCTGGTGCTGGTGGTGCTGCTGCTGGTGGTGGTGCTGGTGATGGTAATAAAGGTGGCAAGTTCACTTACCTGGGCTGGAACTGCTCTGAGCAGGTGGGCGCATCGTGATGATGTTGTTGTTGTTGTGCACGAGACTTGAACTAGAAACTAGACCGCGTTTTATTTTAGCGGGCAAGGGCCTCATTGAGATGCTGTGTGTGTAAGCTCTCTTTTCGAAGGCCCTGACCTGGGCATTACCGATGATAGTTCTACCAATGAGGTTCATCATCATCATCACGTGAACCTTTATAGCAGTTGGCAAAGACTCTAGCAACTCACGTCTCTCAAATGTGGAGGGGAAAACCAGAGGGCCCGGAAAGAAAATCCACTCGACAACAGAAAGACAAGAGAGACACAAACTCTATGCAGCAGCTGCAGCATCAACTGCCAGTCTCTGTGCGTGTCTGTGTCTCTGCGTGTGTCTGTGTCTGTAACGGTGTGTCTGTGTCTATGTCTCTGCGTGTCTTTGTGTCTCTGCGTGCATGTCTCTGTGTGTCTCTACGTGTCTCTGCGTGTGTGTCCATGTCTCTGTGTGTGTGTGTCTCTGCATGTCTACGTGTGTGTCCATGTCGTCTCTGTGTGTGTCTGTGTCTCTGTGTGTGTGTCTGTGTGTGTGTCTATGTCTCTGTGTGTGTGTCTGTGTCTCTGCATGTGTGTCTCTGTGTGTCTCTGCGTGTGTGTCTGTGTGTGTCTCTCTGTGTGTGTCTGTCTCTGTGTGTGTGTCTCTGTGTGTGTGTGTGTCTCTGCGTGTGTCTCTGTGTGTGTGTCTATGTGTGTGTCTGTGTCTCTGTGTGTCCATGTCTCTGTGTGTGTGTCTCTGTGTGTGTGTCTATGTCTCTGTGTGTGTGTCTCTGTGTGTGTGTCTATGTCTCTGTGTGTGTGTCTCTGTGTGTGTGTCTATGTCTCTGTGTGTGTGTCTCTGTGTGTGTGTCACTGTGTGTGTGTGTCTGTGTCACTGCGTGTGTGTGTCTGTGTGTCTCTGTGCGTGTGTCTGTGTGTCTCTGTGTGTGTGTGTGTCTCTGTGTGTGTGTCTATGTCCAGGACCTACCGTGGAGCTGATCTGTCCTCTGACCATCGACTAGTCATCTGTAAGATGCGCCTGCCTTTCTTCCACTCCGGTGGTGGGTGTACACCCAGGATCCCATTCCAACCAAAAGTGGCCTGGTCTCAGTTAGCTGATGAAAGTTGCAAGCGAGAATTTCATCGCTTGCAGCTGGGGTTGGCATCGTCCCCCACTCCACCTGATGTCGAGGGGAAATGGGCGAGGTTTAAGACTGTGACTCATGCAGCTGCAATGGCTGCTTTGGGTACGCGGTCCAGACCTCCCCAGAAACCCTGGCTGACAGAGGAGGTGTTTAGGTTAATTGAGAAAAAGCGTCAGGCCCACTCTCATCGCCTACAGCATCCCACGTCAGAGAATGAGGAGGTTTACCGCAGCCTTCGCTCGGAAGTTCGGAGAGCCGTCAGGCGCTGTAAGGATGGGTGGTGGTCGCGGGTTGCTGAGGAGATGGAGTCTGCCTCAGTGGCCCGTGATCACAAATCACTATTTAACTCCATCAAAAAAGTAACCTGCAGCGCCACACCTATTACCATCATTAGAGGAAAAAACGGTGATCCAATCTCCGACCCCCAGGAACAGGTTTGCAGATTTGCTGAGCATTTCTGTGAGGTCCTGGGGGAGGGAAATGCTCTCAGCCAGGAAAACATCATGGCACAAAGTGGTGATAACCCTGCTGAGGCTGCGGTGCCTCAAATATTGGAAGAGGTCACCCCCTGTGAGTGGCTGGCTGAGGTGCCATCTGTTGAGGAAGTACTGAAGGCGATCCGGAGTCTGAGACCAGGAAAGGCACCGGGCAGAGATGATCTCCCAAGCGAAATGCTGAGGGAGGGTGGCGTTTGTGCACAGACTGCCCTATATGACATCATAACAACAGTCTGGACCACTGGACGGGTTCCGCAGGACTGGAAGGATGCCCTGGTGGTTCCCCTCTTTAAGAAGGGGGACCGTACCGACTGTAACAACTACAGGGGCATCTCACTCCTCAGTGTGCCGGGTAAGGTCCTGGCAAGGATTATTCAACATCGCCTTGCTAGGCACGCTGAGGAGAGGCTTGCGGAGCCCCAATGCGGTTTCAGGAAAGGGCGGTCCTGCACAGATGCCATATTTTCTGTCCGTCTGCTACAGCAGAGGTGTAGGGAATTCCAAAAAGACCTACATCTCTGCTTTATTGACCTGGTCAAGGCCTATGATACCATCAGTAGGACTGGGCTCTGGGTTGTTCTTCGTGCTTTCGGAGTCCCTGACCCTCTGCTCACGATCATTAAGGACCTTCATGATGGTGAGCGGGCCCGGGTAAAACTACGTGGCCGGGAGTCGGAGCCTTTCCCTGTACACCTTGGGGTGCGACAGGGATGTCCTCTGGCTCCCACATTATTTAACATCTATTTTGACCGCGTAGTTCGTGAAGCCTTCAATAGCTGTACCGGGGGAATTTCCATTTGGTACAGATATAATGGGAGGCTGATCGACGCCCGGGTGCGATCAAGGGATGGCTCCCTATTGGTCAACCACGTTATGTATGCCGATGATTTGGTAATAGCTGCTCATTCAGAAGAGGAGTTGGAGGCGCTGCTGCTGAGACTGGAGCGTGCCACTAAGAGGTGGGGCCTTACCATCAGCCCCACCAAAACTAAGCACCTGCCTGGGTATTTTGTACCATCGGACACTCCACCCCCACAACTCCCAATTGGTGATGGGGCAGTTGTGGAGAGAGTGGAGAGTTTCCCATACCTGGGGAGTGTGCTTATGACCGGCTCCAGTCTATCAGCAGAGGTCTCACTCCGAATCAGTCGAGCGGCAATATATTTTCATCGGTTGCGTAACGCTGTGTGGAAGCTACCTGGTCTGTCGCTCCGCACGAAGCTTCAGGTCTTCTCGGCCACGGTCATTCCCTCCCTTCTCTACGCTTGCGAGACGTGGACCCCCCTGGTGGAGCATCTTCGCCGGTTGGAAACATTTAGGCTGGCCTGCCTACGATCCATCCTGGGTTTAACCAGGCTGGATTGTGTGAGGAGCTCACAAATCCTTGAATGATCTGGGCAAAGTCCCATCGGTGAGCTCCTCCGGCAGGCAAGGCTGCGTTGGCTGGGTCATGTAACCCGCATGCCCAGCCACCGCATGCCTTAACAGATTTTGTTCGGCCGGATCGAGGGGGCTAAACGGGCGCGGCACGGGCTAGAGAAGAGATGAGGTGATGTGGTACAGAAGGACGTGAACCTGAGTGGACTTGCCGATGACTGGTACCAGCGGTGTCAAGATCGGCCTCTGTGGAGGAGGCTCGTGAAGGACGCTACTGGGCAGTTGGAGGCAATCGCCCTCCAACAACAACGGAGGGTGGAGGAGCAACGCTCACAACAACGAGCAGAGTGCCGGGTGGCTAAAGCACAGCAAGTTGGTACAGTAGGGGGCACAGGTGGTGCATCAGCCAGTCATCTCGGTCATCTCGGTCAGTCGACCCGTGGCACCTGCTGGGTCTGCCCCGTGACCTCCTGCCAGCGGGCGTTCGACACTTCACGTGGCAGCCTCATGGTGCACTTGGCCTGGCACAAGGGTCGTGGTGACTTCACCGCCACTTAGTGGCGAATGGCGGTTGTTGTTGTCTCTGTGTGTGAGTGTCTCTGTGTGTGTCTGTGAGTGTCTCTGTGTGTCTGTGTGTCTCTGTGTGTGTCTGTGTGAGTGTCTCTGTGTGTGTCTGTGTGTGTCTCTGTATGTGTGTCTGTGTGTGTCTGTGTGTCTCTGTGTGTATGTCTGTGTGTGTGTCTGTGTGAGTGTCTGTGTCTGTGTGTGTGTCTGTGTGTGCTGCTCTGGCACCAACAGTCTGTTCAGGCTAGGGGGGTGAGTGAGATGACGTCATCTCCTCACCAGGTGAGTGAGATGACGTCATCTCACCAGACGAGGGAGATGACGTCATCTCCCTCACCCCTCCCCACCCGTGACTCTCCCCCCCCCCCCCCCCCCCCGTGTCTCAGCCGTGCTGAGTGCTCCGACTGTCACCTTGATGCTGCACAAGAACATGACGCTGGAGGAGGAGGGGGGTGATGATGAGGGGGAGGGTGGTGAGGAGGGGGAGGAGTGTGGTGGTGAGGAGGGTGAGGACTACGAAGATGATGACGACGATGGCTACGACGATGATGACTACGATGATGATGATGAGGGTGATGATGATGATGAGGGTGATGATGAGGATGATGAGGGTGATGATGATGATGAGGGTGATGATGATGATGAGGGTGATGATGAGGATGATAGTGGCGACGGTGATGGGGCCGACGGTGATGGCGGTGACGGTGATAACTACGATGATGATGATGATGAGGTGATGGCGGTGACGGTGATGGTGGCGACGCTGATGACGACGATGAGGGTGATGGCGGTGACAGTGATGGCGGTGATGGGGCCGACGGTGATGGCGGTGGCGGTGATGGCAGTGACGGTGATGGCGGTGACGCTGTGATGATGATGATGGCGGTGATGGCGGTGACGGTGATGATGATGATAGGCGGTGATGGTGGTGACGGTGATGACGACGACAATGAGGGAGAGCGGAAGGCGTGGGAGCTGTCCGTGCGGGTCTCCATGAGCAGCGAGTGGAGGAGGAGGATGGCGCAGAGTGACGTGCACTACCATCTGCAAGCCGAGGTCCTCCACAAGGAGGGGTGTCACTAGCACGGTGAGAGTGGGTGAATGAAGTGGTGGAGTGAGTGGGTGGGTGAGTGGGTGGGTGGGTGAGTTGGGTGGGTGGGTGAGTGAGTGGTGAGTGAGTGGGTGGGTGGGTGAATGAGTGGTGAGGTGAGTGGGTGGGTGGAGTGGGTGAATGAGTGGTGAGTGAGTGGGTGGGTGAGTGGGTTGGGTGGGTGATTGGGTGGGTGGGTGAGTGAGTGAGTGAGTGGGTGGGTGGGTGAGTGGGTGAGTGGGGTGGGTGGGTGGTGGGTGAGTGAGTGGGTGAGTGGGTGGGTGGGTGGGTGAGTGGGTGGGTGGGTGGGTGAGTGAGTGGGTGGGTGAGTGAGTGGGTGGATGAGTGGGTGGGTGGGTGAGTGGGTGAGTGGTGGTTGGGTGGGTGAGTGGGTGGTGGTTAGGTGGGTGGGTGAGTGGGTAGGTGGGTGGGTGGGTTGTGGGTGAGTGAGTGGATGGGTGTTTGAGTGGTGGGTGGGTGTGTGAGTGGGTGAGTGAGTGGGTGGGTGGGTGAGTGGGTGAGTCAGTGGGTGAGTGGGTGGGTGAATGAGTGGGTGTGAGGGAGTGGGTGTGAGTGAGTGGGTGGGTGAGTGAGTGAGTGGGTGGGTGGTGTGAGTGAGTGAGTGAGTGGGAGGGTGGGTGGGTGGGTGGGTGGGTGGGTGAGTGAGTGGTGAGTGGGTGGTGGGTGGGAGTGAGTGGGTGGGTGGGTGAGTGGGTGGGTGGGTGGGTGAGTGGGTGGGTGGGTGAGTGGGTGGGTGAGTGGGTGGGTGAGTGTGGGTGGGTGGGTGAGTGAGTGGGTGGGCGGTTGAGTAGGTGGTTGAGTGGGTGGTTGAGTGGGTGGTTGAGTGGGTGGGTGGTGATGCTACTACTACTGATGATGATGCTATTGCTGCTGCTGCTACTACTGATGATGATGCTATTGCTGCTGCTGCTACTACTGATGATGCTATTGCTGCTGCTGCTACTACTGATGATGCTATTGCTGCTGCTGCTGCTACTACTGATGATGCTATTGCTGCTGCTGCTGCTACTACTGTTGATGATGATACTCAGGTTAACACGTAGCAGGCTTCGCGACCAATATCATCCAAAAGAGGTTTTGGGTTAGATCACGTAAATATATAAATGATGTGTCGTTAAAAACCCGCGACCACCCGACACAGCCAACTCGTGAGGGTTGTCACGTAAACAGAACGTGGCCAATGTACATGTGTGTGTGTTTGGATGGATGGGTTTTGCGAGTTGAGATGATTTAGAAACGCGCTCAGTGTATCTTTGCTGTGTGGCCAGACCACCGACGTGTCATCCACGTAACGCAGCACACTGAGACCATCTGCTTGCTCCTGCCAGGAGCGCTTTGTGGGATGTCGCTACCGCCACGCGCTGCCTCAGCCTGCAGGCGCCGCTGAGTACTGCGTCCGCGTGAGAGTCGTAGTCAACTACCCGCGGTGGAAGACAGGGGAGTGGTCTCCCCTGTCGTGTGTCTCCGTCCCTCCACCACACAGCGCCGTGGGTGAGTGGGTGAGTGGGTGGGTGGGTGAGTGGGTGGGTGGGTGAGTGGGTGGGTGAGTGGGTGGGTGGTTGAGTGAGTGGGTGGGTGAGTGTGTCAGTGAGTGGGTGAGTGGGTGGGTGAGTGGGTGGGTGAGTGTGTCAGTGAGTGGGTGAGTGGGTGGGTGGGTGGGTGAGTGGATGGGTGAGTGGGTGGGTGGGTGAGTGTATGAGTGAGTGGGTGTGTGAGTGGGTGGGTGGGTGAGTGGGTGGGTGGGTGGGTGGGTGAGTGGGTGGGTGGGTGAGTGAGTGAGTGGGTGTGTGAGTGAGGGTGGGGAGCGGTAGTGCAGCGGTTAGCGCACTGCGCTATGAACCCGGCGACACGAGTTCGATTCCCGCTCACGGCCAACACCAGTGACGATTATCTGAACCGGTCCCGGGCCTCCCCTAGGTCGACTCAGCCTCAAATGACCCAGCCAACGCAGCCTTGCCTGGCGGAGGAGCTCACCGATGGGACTTTGTCCAGATCTTTCTGGGATTTATGAGCTCCTCACACAATCCAGCCTGGTTAAACCCAGGATGGATCGTAGGCAGGCCAGCCTTAATGTTTTTAAGCGGCGAATATGTTCCATTAGGGGGGTCCACTTTTCGCAAGCGTAGAGAAGGGAGGGAATGATTGTGGCCGAGAAGATCTGAAGCTTCGTGCAGAGCAACAGACCAGGTAGCTTCCACACACCGTTACACAACCAATGAAAAGATATTGCCGCTTGACTGATTCGGAGTGAGACCTCTGCTGTTAAACCGGAGCCGGCCATGATCACACTGCCCAGGTATGGGAAACTCTCCACTCTCTCCACAACTGCCCCATCACCAAATGGGAGTTGTGGGGGTGGAGTGTCCAATGGTACAAAATACCCAGGCAGGTGCTTAGTTTTGGTGGGTCTGATGGTAAGGCCCCACCTCTTAGTGGCACGCTCCAGTCTCAGCAGCAGCGCCTCCAAATCCTCCTCTGAGTGAGCAGCAATTACTAGATCATCGGCATACATAACATGGTTGAGCAATAGGGAGCTATCCCTTGACCGCACCTGGGCATCAATCAGCCTCCCATTGTATCTGTACCAGATGGAAATTCCTCTGGTACAGCCATCGAAGGCTTCACGAACTACGTGGTCAAAATAGATGTTCAATAATGTGGGAGCTAGAGGACATCTCTGTTGCACCCCAAGGTAAAAAGGGAATGGCTCTGACTCCCAGCCACGTAGTTTTACCCGGGCCCGCTCACCATCACGAAGGTCCTTAATAATCGTGAGCAGAGGGTCAGGGACTGCAAAAGCACGAACAATGACCCAGAGCCCAGGCCTACTGATGGTATCATAGGCCTTGACCAGGTCAATAAAGCAGAGATGTAGGTCTTGTTGGAATTCCCTCCACCTCTGCTGTAGCAGACGGACAGAAAATATGGCATCTGTGCAGGACCGCCCTTTCCTGAAACCACATTTGGGCTACGCAAGCCTCTCCTCAGTGTGCCTGGCAAGGCGATGTTGAATAGACACACAGACACACATAGACAGACACACACAGACAGACACAGGCAGATAAAGATCCCCCGTATAGCCTTAACAGACTGTAGGGGCAAGTGCTGTTAGCGAGCACCTATGAAGGCCGGAACGGTACACACAGACAGACACACAGACACAGACAGACACACACAGACAGACACACAGGACACAGGACAGACACACACAGCCACACACAGACAAACAACAACCGCCATTTGCCACTAAGTGGTGGTGACATCACCACGACGCTTGTGCCAGGCCACACACACAGACAAACAGACAGCCACAGACACACACAGACACACACGGACAGACACTGCCACACACAGACAAACACAGACACACAGAGACACACACAAGACAGACACAGAAAAGTGATGAAGACCAAAACCTCATCACTAACCTCATACAACAACACTGATCAGCATCCCACTCTGTCTGTGTCTCCCTGTCTCTCTGTTTCTCTGTCTGTATCTGTCTCACTGTGTCTCTCTGTCTGTGTCTCCCTGTCTCTCTGTCTGTATCTGTCTCGCTGTGTCTCTCTGTCTGTGTCTCCCTGTCCTCTCTCTCTGTCTCTCTGTCTGTATCTGTCTCACTGTGTCTCTCTGTCTGTGTCTCTCTGTCTTTCTCTGTCTCTCTGTCTGTATCTGTCTCACTGTGTCTCTCTGTCTGTGTCTCCCTGTCTCTCTCTCTGTCTCTCTGTCTGTATCTGTCTCACTGTGTCTCTCTGTCTGTGTCTCCCTGTCTCTCTCTCTGTCCTCTCTGTCTGTATCTGTCTCACTGTGTCTCTCTGTCTGTGTCTCCCTGTCTCTCTCTGTTTCTCTGTCTGTGTCTGTCTCTCTCTGTCTTTATCTGTCTCCCCGCGTCTCACCGTATCTCCCCGCGTGTGTCCCCAATCCCGTAGCCGCCACCACCGCCGCCACCTCCCGCTCCTCCCGACCCTCGTCCGCGGTGTCTACGGGAGACGAGGCGACGCTCCCCCGCCGGTGGCGGCAGCGCCTCCATCAGCTTGATGGCGGCCATAGCGGTGCTGGCGATCCTCCCCTTCGTGGTGTGCACCACGTGGGGCACACGGAGTGCCGGCAAACGTGGCGGTGAGTGTTGTGGTGGCTATGAGATGTTGACGGTGAGCGTTGTGGTGGCGTTGTGGTGACGTTGTGGTGGCTATGAGATGTTGACGGTGAGCGTTGTGGTGGCGTTGTGGTGACGTTGTGGTGGCTATGAGATGTTGACGGTGAGCGTTGCGGTGGCGTTGTGGTGGCTATGAGATGTTGCCGGTGAGCGTTGTGGTGGCTATGAGATGTTGACGGTGAGTGTTGTGGTGGCGTTTGTGGTGGCTATGAGATGTTGCCGGTGAGCGTTGTGGTGGCTATGAGATGTTGACGGTGAGTGTTGTGGTGGCGTTGTGGTGGCTATGAGATGTTGCCGGTGAGCGTTGTGGTGGCTATGAGATGTTGACGGTGAGTGTTGTGGTGGCGTTGTGGTGGCTATGAGATGTTGACTGCCTCGCCTGGTACACGGGAGGTCGTGGGTTCG
Source organism: Lethenteron reissneri (assembly GCF_015708825.2). NCBI lineage: Eukaryota > Metazoa > Chordata > Hyperoartia > Petromyzontiformes > Petromyzontidae > Lethenteron > Lethenteron reissneri. The sequence goes on from NW_026890983.1 coordinate 16,021, forward strand.
ATCACGACCCTGACGACGCCTGCTGCTGCTGCTGCTGGTGTGTATTTGGAGTTTGCTCCGCACTCACGTGCCTCGTGAGTTTCTCTCCGCACTCTGCGCGATGTTCTCGTTCCCCAGCGGACGAGCAAGGAGGGAGCTCCCCGAGCCTGGTGCCTGAGAGAGATGCCGTCTCTGCCGAGTGCAGGTAGCCACCAACACTAACACCACCAACACCAACACCATCGCCACCACCACCACCAACACCACCACCAACACCACCGCCACCACCACCATCATCATCACCACAGCCACCATCACCACCAACACTAACACCACCACCACCAACACCAACACCACCACCAACACTAACACCACCACCACCAACACCACCGCCACCACCATCACCATCATCATCACCAACACCACCACCAACACTAACACCACCACCACCAACACCACCGCCACCACCACCATCATCATCACCACCGCCACCACCGTCACCACCATCACCACCACCACCACCGCCACCACCACCGCCACCACCACCATCATCATCATCACCACCACCATCACCACCGCCACCAGCACCACCGCCACCACCACTGCCACCACCACCGCCACCACCACCACCGTCACCGTCACCACCACCACCGTCACCACCACCGCCACCACCACCACCACCGCCACCCACCGCCACCACCGTCCACCACCACCATCACCACACACCGTCACCACCGTCACCACCACCGCCACCACCACCATCGTCACCGCCACCCGCCACCACCACCATACATCATCATCACCACCACCATCACCGCCACCAACCACCATCAATCATCACCACCGCCACCACCATCATCATCACCACCACCGTCACCACCACCACCATCACCGCCCCCATCACCGCCACCACCCGCCGCCGCCACCACCGCCACCACCATCATCACCACCCGCCACCACCACCATCCCAGACACTGAGAGTTCTTGACCACCTCGCCTGGTACGCAGGAGGTCGTGGGTTCAATCCCAGAAACTGAGAGATGTTGACCACCTCGCCTGGCACGCAGGAGGTCGTGGGTTCAATCCCAAACACTGAGAGATGTTGACCACCTCGCCTGGCACGCAGGAGGTCGTGGGTTCAATCCAGAAACTGAGAGATGTTGACCACCTCGCCTGGTACGCAGGAGGGTCGTGGGTTCAATCCCAGACACTGAGAGATGTTGACCACCTCGCCTGGCACGCAGGAGGTCGTGGGTTCAATCTCAGACACTGAGAGATGTTGACCACCTCGCCTGGCACGCAGGAGGTCGTGGGTTCAATCCCAGACACTGAGAGATGTTGACTACCTCGCCTGGAACGCAGGAGGTCGTGGGTTCAATCCCAGACACTGAGAGATGTTGACCACCTCGCCTGGAACGCAGGAGGTCGTGGGTTCAATCCAGACACTGAGAGATGTTGACCACCTCGCCTGGCACGCAGGAGGTCGTGGGTTCAATCCCAGACACTGAGAGATGTTGACTACCTCGCCTGGCACGCAGGAGGTCGTGGGTTCAATCCCAGACACTGGGAGATGTTGACCACCTCGCCTGGCACGCAGGAGGTCGTGGGTTCAATCCCAGACACTGAGAGATGTTGACCAGCTCGCCTGGCACGCAGGAGGTCGTGGGTTCAATCCCAGACAGTGAGAGATGTTGACTACCTCGCCTGGCACGCAGGAGGTCGTGGGTTCAATCCCAGACACTGGGAGATGTTGACCACCTCGCCTGGCACGCAGGAGGTTGTGGGTTCAATCCCAGACACTGAGAGATGTTGACCAGCTCGCCTGGTACGCAGGAGGTCGTGGGTTCAATCCCAGACACTGGGAGATGTTGACCACCTCGCCTGACACGCAGGAGGTCGTGGGTTCAATCCCAGACACTGAGAGATGTTGACTACCTCGCCTGGCACGCAGGAGGTCGTGGGTTCAATCCCAGACACTGAGAGATGTTGACCACCTCGCCTGGCACGCAGGAGGTCGTTGGTTCAATGCCAGACATTGAGAGATGTTGACCACCTCGCCTGGCGCGCAGGAGGTCGTGGGTTCAATGCCAGACACTGAGAGATGTTGACCACCTCGCCTGACACGCAGGAGGTCGTGGGTTCAATGCCAGACACTGAGAGATATTGACCAGCTCGCCTGGTACGCAGGAGGTCGTGGGTTCAATGCCAGACACTGAGAGATGTTGACCACCTCGCCTGACACGCAGGAGGTCGTGGGTTCAATGCCAGACACTGAGAGATATTGACCAGCTCGCCTGGTACGCAGGAGGTCGTGGGTTCAATCCTAGACACTGAGAGATGTTGACTACCTCGCCTGGCACGCAGGAGGTCGTGGGTTCAATCCCAGACACTGAGAGATGTTGACCAGCTCGCCTGGTACGCAGGAGGTCGTGGGTTCAATCCCAGACACTGGGAGATGTTGACCACCTCGCCTGACACGCAGGAGGTCGTGGGTTCAATCCCAGACACTGAGAGATGTTGACTACCTCGCCTGGCACGCAGGAGGTCGTGGGTTCAATCCCAGACACTGAGAGATGTTGACCACCTCGCCTGGCACGCAGGAGGTCGTTGGTTCAATGCCAGACATTGAGAGATGTTGACCACCTCGCCTGGCACGCAGGAGGTCGTGGGTTCAATGCCAGACACTGAGAGATGTTGACCACCTCGCCTGACACGCAGGAGGTTGTGGGTTCAATCCCAGACACTGAGAGATGTTGACTACCTCGCCTGGCACGCAGGAGGTCGTGGGTTCAATCCCAGACACTGAGAGATGTTGACCACCTCGCCTGGCACGCAGGAGGTCGTTGGTTCAATGCCAGACATTGAGAGATGTTGACCACCTCGCCTGGCACGCAGGAGGTCGTGGGTTCAATCCCAGACACTGAGATATGTTGACCACCTCGCCTGGCACGCAGGAGGTCGTGGGTTCAATGCCAGACACTGAGAGATGTTGACTACCTCGCCTGGCACGCAGGAGGTCGTGGGTTCAATCCCAGACACTGAGATATGTTGACCACCTCGCCTGGCACGCAGGAGGTCGTGGGTTCAATGCCAGACACTGAGAGATGTTGACCACCTCGCCTGGCACGCAGGAGGTCGTGGGTTCAATGCCAGACACTGAGAGATGTTGACCACCTCGCCTGGCACGCAGGAGGTCGTGGGTTCGATCCCCACCCTTGACGACGCCCGCCGATGTTTATTCGGTGGTCGCGTGACGTCTTCCGAATTAGAAATGTTTAGTCTACGAAACGGGCGCGAATAAGTTCCACTGTGCGTGCAACTCTCACGCGCTGCCCGGTACGTGCGCATCACCCTCGCCTACTTTCTCCGCTCCCTCCAGCGACGAGGAGGCCGCCACGGCGCGGATGACAGAGCGGCACGCGGGAGACGGAGGTGTAAGAGGAGAAGAGGTGGAGGATGAGGTGTCAAGAGTCGGAGTCGGAAGTTTGTGTGTTTGTGGGCAAAGCGGCCACTGTAGTAGTACCGTCCTTGTTGCTGTTGTTATATTGATGGTGAAAAGTTATTTACCACCCACCCCCCTCACCCCGACTTTATATTGAAGCTTTTAGTTGTGTGATGTCCGGTACTCACACAGAGACCCAAAGACTCGCCCACAGAGACCCACAGAGTCACCACACAGAGACCCACAGACTCACCACACAGAGACCCACAGACTCACCACACAGAGACCCATAGACTCACCACTCAGAGACCCACAGACTCACCACTCAGAGACCCACAGACTCACCACACAGAGACCCATAGACTCACCACTCAGAGACCCACAGACTCACCACTCAGAGACCCACAGACTCACCACACAGAGACCCACAGACTCACCACACAGAGACCCATAGACTCACCACTCAGAGACCCACAGATTCACCACTCAGAGACCCACAGACTCACCACACAGAGACCCACAGACTCACCACACAGAGACCCACAGACTCACCACTCAGAGACCCACAGACTCACCACTCAGAGACCCACAGACTCACCACACAGAGACCCACGGAGTCACCACACAGAGACCCACAGACTCACCACACAGAGACCCACAGACTCACTACACACAGACCCATAGACTCACCACACAGAGACCCATCACACAGAGACCCACAGACTCACCACACAGAGACCCATCACACAGAGACCCACAGACTCATCACACAGAGAGCCACACAGAGGACCCACAGACTCACCACACAGACACCCATAGACTCACCACACAGAGACCCACAGACTCACCACACAGAGAACCACAGACTTATCACACAGAGACCCACACAGAGATCCACAGACTCACCACACAGAGACCCACAGACTCACCACACAGCGACCCACAGACTCACCACTCAGAGACCCGTAGACTCACCACACAGAGACCCTTAGACTCACACACAGAGACCCATAGACTCACCACACAGAGACCCATAGACCCACCACACAGAGACCCACAGACTCATCACACAGAGACCCATAGACTCACTCACACAGAGACCCATAGACTCACTCACACAGAGACCCATAGACTCACTCACACAGAGACCCATAGACTCACTCACACAGAGACCCATAGACTCACTCACACAGACCTATAGACTCACTCACACAGAGACCCACAGACTCACCACTCAGAGACCCATAGACTCACCACACAGAGACCCACAGACTCACCACACAGAGACCCACAGACTCACCACTCAGAGACCCACAGACTCACCACTCAGAGACCCACAGACTCACCACACAGAGACCCACAGAGTCACCACACAGAGACCCACAGACTCACCACACAGAGACCCACAGACTCACTACACACAGACCCATAGACTCACCACACAGAGACCCATAGACTCACCACTCAGAGACCCACAGACTCACCACTCAGAGACCCACAGACTCACCACTCAGAGACCCACAGACTCACCACTCAGAGACCCACAGACTCACCACACAGAGACCCACAGACTCACCACACAGAGACCCACAGACTCACCACACAGAGACCCACAGACTCACCACACAGAGTGGTGAGGGTGGTGGTGGGTGGGTGGTGGTGGGTGGGTGGTGGTGGGTGGTGGTGGTGAGGGTGGTGGTGAGGGTGGTGGGTGGTGGTGGGTGGGTGGTGGTGAGGGTGGTGGTGGTGAGGGTGGTGAGGGTGGTGGTGGTGAGGGTGGTGAGGGTGGTGGTGAGTGTGAGCGTGCGTTGTTGAGGGCAGGTCCATGACATATTTTCCAGAACTATCCGAGAGAATCGACAGAAAAGCGTCGTCCGTTCGACTCGGGGGGGGGGGGGGGGGTGGTCGCTTTGCCCATCGCGGTTCTGTTTGTCGTCGCCACGTGTCCCAGCGTTGGAGACGTGGCCTCGTCTCTCGCTGCCTGGCTGCCTGCCCCGTGAGTGAGTGACGCTGCCTGCCCAGCTGTTTTGTTGTTTGCTGGGGGAGACATTGTGCTGCTGCTGGTGGTGCTGCTGGTGGTGCTGCTGCTGGTGCTGGTGGTGCTGCTGCTGGTGGTGGTGCTGGTGATGGTAATAAAGGTGGCAAGTTCACTTACCTGGGCTGGAACTGCTCTGAGCAGGTGGGCGCATCGTGATGATGTTGTTGTTGTTGTGCACGAGACTTGAACTAGAAACTAGACCGCGTTTTATTTTAGCGGGCAAGGGCCTCATTGAGATGCTGTGTGTGTAAGCTCTCTTTTCGAAGGCCCTGACCTGGGCATTACCGATGATAGTTCTACCAATGAGGTTCATCATCATCATCACGTGAACCTTTATAGCAGTTGGCAAAGACTCTAGCAACTCACGTCTCTCAAATGTGGAGGGGAAAACCAGAGGGCCCGGAAAGAAAATCCACTCGACAACAGAAAGACAAGAGAGACACAAACTCTATGCAGCAGCTGCAGCATCAACTGCCAGTCTCTGTGCGTGTCTGTGTCTCTGCGTGTGTCTGTGTCTGTAACGGTGTGTCTGTGTCTATGTCTCTGCGTGTCTTTGTGTCTCTGCGTGCATGTCTCTGTGTGTCTCTACGTGTCTCTGCGTGTGTGTCCATGTCTCTGTGTGTGTGTGTCTCTGCATGTCTACGTGTGTGTCCATGTCGTCTCTGTGTGTGTCTGTGTCTCTGTGTGTGTGTCTGTGTGTGTGTCTATGTCTCTGTGTGTGTGTCTGTGTCTCTGCATGTGTGTCTCTGTGTGTCTCTGCGTGTGTGTCTGTGTGTGTCTCTCTGTGTGTGTCTGTCTCTGTGTGTGTGTCTCTGTGTGTGTGTGTGTCTCTGCGTGTGTCTCTGTGTGTGTGTCTATGTGTGTGTCTGTGTCTCTGTGTGTCCATGTCTCTGTGTGTGTGTCTCTGTGTGTGTGTCTATGTCTCTGTGTGTGTGTCTCTGTGTGTGTGTCTATGTCTCTGTGTGTGTGTCTCTGTGTGTGTGTCACTGTGTGTGTGTGTCTGTGTCACTGCGTGTGTGTGTCTGTGTGTCTCTGTGCGTGTGTCTGTGTGTCTCTGTGTGTGTGTGTGTCTCTGTGTGTGTGTCTATGTCCAGGACCTACCGTGGAGCTGATCTGTCCTCTGACCATCGACTAGTCATCTGTAAGATGCGCCTGCCTTTCTTCCACTCCGGTGGTGGGTGTACACCCAGGATCCCATTCCAACCAAAAGTGGCCTGGTCTCAGTTAGCTGATGAAAGTTGCAAGCGAGAATTTCATCGCTTGCAGCTGGGGTTGGCATCGTCCCCCACTCCACCTGATGTCGAGGGGAAATGGGCGAGGTTTAAGACTGTGACTCATGCAGCTGCAATGGCTGCTTTGGGTACGCGGTCCAGACCTCCCCAGAAACCCTGGCTGACAGAGGAGGTGTTTAGGTTAATTGAGAAAAAGCGTCAGGCCCACTCTCATCGCCTACAGCATCCCACGTCAGAGAATGAGGAGGTTTACCGCAGCCTTCGCTCGGAAGTTCGGAGAGCCGTCAGGCGCTGTAAGGATGGGTGGTGGTCGCGGGTTGCTGAGGAGATGGAGTCTGCCTCAGTGGCCCGTGATCACAAATCACTATTTAACTCCATCAAAAAAGTAACCTGCAGCGCCACACCTATTACCATCATTAGAGGAAAAAACGGTGATCCAATCTCCGACCCCCAGGAACAGGTTTGCAGATTTGCTGAGCATTTCTGTGAGGTCCTGGGGGAGGGAAATTCTCTCAGCCAGGAAAACATCATGGCACAAAGTGGTGATAACCCTGCTGAGGCTGCGGTGCCTCAAATATTGGAAGAGGTCACCCCCTGTGAGTGGCTGGCTGAGGTGCCATCTGTTGAGGAAGTACTGAAGGCGATCCGGAGTCTGAGACCAGGAAAGGCACCGGGCAGAGATGATCTCCCAAGCGAAATGCTGAGGGAGGGTGGCGTTTGTGCACAGACTGCCCTATATGACATCATAACAACAGTCTGGACCACTGGACGGGTTCCGCAGGACTGGAAGGATGCCCTGGTGGTTCCCCTCTTTAAGAAGGGGGACCGTACCGACTGTAACAACTACAGGGGCATCTCACTCCTCAGTGTGCCGGGTAAGGTCCTGGCAAGGATTATTCAACATCGCCTTGCTAGGCACGCTGAGGAGAGGCTTGCGGAGCCCCAATGCGGTTTCAGGAAAGGGCGGTCCTGCACAGATGCCATATTTTCTGTCCGTCTGCTACAGCAGAGGTGTAGGGAATTCCAAAAAGACCTACATCTCTGCTTTATTGACCTGGTCAAGGCCTATGATACCATCAGTCGGACTGGGCTCTGGGTTGTTCTTCGTGCTTTCGGAGTCCCTGACCCTCTGCTCACGATCATTAAGGACCTTCATGATGGTGAGCGGGCCCGGGTAAAACTACGTGGCCGGGAGTCGGAGCCTTTCCCTGTACACCTTGGGGTGCGACAGGGATGTCCTCTGGCTCCCACATTATTTAACATCTATTTTGACCGCGTAGTTCGTGAAGCCTTCAATAGCTGTACCGGGGGAATTTCCATTTGGTACAGATATAATGGGAGGCTGATCGACGCCCGGGTGCGATCAAGGGATGGCTCCCTATTGGTCAACCACGTTATGTATGCCGATGATTTGGTAATAGCTGCTCATTCAGAAGAGGAGTTGGAGGCGCTGCTGCTGAGACTGGAGCGTGCCACTAAGAGGTGGGGCCTTACCATCAGCCCCACCAAAACTAAGCACCTGCCTGGGTATTTTGTACCATCGGACACTCCACCCCCACAACTCCCAATTGGTGATGGGGCAGTTGTGGAGAGAGTGGAGAGTTTCCCATACCTGGGGAGTGTGCTTATGACCGGCTCCAGTCTATCAGCAGAGGTCTCACTCCGAATCAGTCGAGCGGCAATATATTTTCATCGGTTGCGTAACGCTGTGTGGAAGCTACCTGGTCTGTCGCTCCGCACGAAGCTTCAGGTCTTCTCGGCCACGGTCATTCCCTCCCTTCTCTACGCTTGCGAGACGTGGACCCCCCTGGTGGAGCATCTTCGCCGGTTGGAAACATTTAGGCTGGCCTGCCTACGATCCATCCTGGGTTTAACCAGGCTGGATTGTGTGAGGAGCTCACAAATCCTTGAAAGATCTGGGCAAAGTCCCATCAGTGAGCTCCTCCGGCAGGCAAGGCTGCGTTGGCTGGGTCATGTAGCCCGCATGCCCAGCCACCGCATGCCTAAACAGCTTTTGTTCGGCCGGATCGAGGGGGCTAGACGGGCGCGGCACGGGCTGGAGAAGAGATGGAGTGATGTGGTACAGGAGGACGTGGAGCTGAGTGGACTTGCCGATGACTGGTACCAGCGGTGTCAAGATCGGCCTCAGTGGAGGAGGCTCGTGAAGGACGCTACTGGGCAGTTGGAGGCAGTCGCCCTCCAACAACAACGGAGGGCGGAGGAGCGACGCTCACAACAACGAGCGGAGCGCCGGGTGGCTAAAGCACAGCAAGTTGGCACAGTAGGGGGCACAGGTGGTGCATCAGCCAGTCATCTCGGTCATCTCGGTCAGTCGACCCGTGGCACCTGGGTCTGCCCCGTGACCTCCTGCCAGCGGGCTTTCGACACTTCACGTGGCCTCAAGGTGCACTTGGCCTGGCACAAGCATCGTGGTGACGTCACCGCCACTTAGTGGCGAATGGCGGTTGTTGTTGTTGTGTCTATGTCTCTGTGTGTGTGTGTCTGTGTGTGTCTCTGTGTGTGTGTCTGTGTCTCTGCATGTGTGTCTCTGTGTGTGTCTGTGCGTCTCTGCGTGTGTGTCTCTGTGTGTGTGTCTCTGTGCGTCTCTGCGTGTGTCTGTGTGTGTCTCTGTGTGTGTGTCTATGTGTGTCTCTGTGTGTGTGTCTGTGTCTCTGCATGTGTCTCTGTGTGTCTCTGTGTGTCTGTGTCTCTGCATGTGTCTCTGTGTGTCTGTGTGTCTCTGCGTGTGTGTCTGTGTGTGTCTCTCTGTGTGTGTCTATGTCTCTGTGTGTGTGTCTCTGTGTGTCTCTGTGACAGTCGAGTACGGAAACTCGTGATGTGCACCGACTCTGTGAATCAATAAAACATCAAACTCTTAACAGCTGTGTGTGCATGTGTAATGTAGTAACTCGGCAGGAGACGACTTCACGGGTAGCACACTCTTTATTTTCACCAACTTGTAGTTACACGGATGACTAACACCCACTTCGTTACACGGGTGACTAACACCCACTTAGCTACACGGGTGACTAACACCCACTCAGCTACACGGGTGACTAACACCCACTCAGCTACACGGGTGACTAACACCCACTCAGCTACACGGGTGACCAACACCCACTCAGCTACACGGGTGACTAACACCCACTCAGCTACACGGGTGACCAACACCCACTCAGCTACTCGGGTGACTAACACCCACTCAGCTATACTGACACGGGCTCTTACGCCCCGTAGCCTTCCGGGACACACCCAGCCGGGGTGCCCGTCTCGGCTCTGGGTACCACCGTCCCGACCCACACGGGCGTCGGACTACGGTCCCCCAGTTTCGGCTCCGAGCCGCACAGGGCCCCGGTCCTCACAAGGACGGCGGGACTAGGGGTCTCGGGCCACTACCTCCTCCACCCCGTCTTCGGTCTTCAACTGGTTAACACTGACCACGAGTGCTCTCGCGCGTCTCCCTTTATACCCCTCCTGCGGACGTCGCTGAGAGCACCCACTTATCTGACCAATCACTGCGCACTCGCTACGATCCTCTTTTCCCAGCTTGTGTCAGCGCGCCTTACCACCGGCGCGCGCGTCCATACCACGCCCACATCGCGTGCCCAACCCCGCGCCCCGTGATCCATCACTGTCGGCGCACGTCAATACCACCACTACATATGTGTGTAGCTGTGTATATGTGTGTGTGTAATCTGTGTGTATGTGTGTAGCTGTGTATATGTATGTGTGTAATCTCTGTGTGTGTAGCTGTGTATGTGTGTGTGTGTAAGCTGTATAGTCAAGGGTTTTGTATAGAAGAGATCCCTTGTTGCTGCTGATGATGGTGATGATGCTGCTGCTACTGCTGATGATGATGATGCTGCTGCTGATGATGCTGCTGCTGCTGATGATGATGATGCTGCTGCTGCTGCTGCTGCTGATGATGATGCTGCTGCTGCTGCTGATGATGATGATGATGCTGCTGCTGCTGCTGCTGCTGATGATGCTGCTGCTGCTGATGATGATGCTGCTGCTGCTGATGATGATGCTGCTGTTGCTGATGATGATGATGCTGATGATGATGATGCTGATGATGCTGCTGCTGATGATGATGAGGCGTCTCAACTCGTACCGGGAGGCGGAACGCCGTAGTCGTGGCCACACGTGCGGGTGCCACTCCGGACGTACAAACACCCTGCCTGCTAACATGGAGTGGGAGCGATCAAGAAGACATTGGCAGTGGTGGCGGTGAAACTCTCCACTTGCCTCACGAGACGCCGAAAGTTCGCAGAGAGGAGCAGCAGTAGTAGCAGTAGCAGTAGTAGCAGCAGTAGTAGCAGTAGCAGCAGCAGTAGTAGTAGTAGCAGCAGCAGTAGTAGCAGCAGTAGTAGTAGTAGCAGCAGCAGTAGTAGCTGTAGTAGTAGCAGCAGTAGTAGTAGCAGCAGCAGCAGTAGTAGCAGTAGCAGCAGCAGTAGCAGCAGCAGTAGTAGTAGTAGCAGCAGCAGTAGCAGCAACAGCAGTAGCAGCAGTAGTACCAGCAGCAGTAGCAGCAACAGCAGTAGCAGCAGTAGTAGCAGCAGCAGTAGCAGCAGTAGCAGTAGCAGCAGCAGCAGTAGTAGCAGTAGCAGCAGCAGTAGTAGTAGCAGCAGCAGTAGCAGCAGCAGTAGTAGTAGCAGCAGCAGCAGTAGTAGCAGCAGCAGTAGTAGTAATAGCAGCAGTAGCAGCAGCAGTAGTAGTAGCAACAGCAGCAGTAGCAGCAGTAGTAATAGCAGGGCCGAGGCAGCACAAACACACAAAACACTCTCTCTGAAATGGCCATAACTGATCATTGGTTTTTACCCTTCTATCTGGCAACAAAACTGACACTTTTTTTTACAAGGAGTCATGTTTGCATAGACAAGGAAAGCTGTCTAAGGAAAGCTGTCTCGGGTGTGGACCAATCAACTTCAAGGACAGTGCATATCATCATCAGAGTTATGTTTTTTGTTTGCATTATGGCTGCAGGTATTGTGGTCTATTCAAACATGACTCCTCGTAAAAAAGGTGTCAGTTTTGTTGCCAGATAGAAGGGTAAAAAACCAACTATCATATTTTTACTGGCAAATGAGGTTCCAATGGTGTAAATGCTTCACCCCGAGCTCTCATACTCTGATGGTGCACTGTATTGAGTTGTGCGCCTTTTGGCGTCATCTGGTCCAACATCATGTGAGACTAGGCTCTAAGGAAAGCTGTCTCGGGTGTGGACCAATCAACTTCAAGGACAATGTATATGTTATGTTCTTTTGTTTGTATTATGACTGCAGGTATTGCTGTCTATGCAAACATGACTCCTTGTAAAAAAGGTGTCAGTTTTGTTGCCAGATAGAAGGGTAAAAAACCAATTATCATATTTTTTACTGGAAAATTAGGTTCCAAAACTGACACCTTTTTTACGAGGAGTCATGTTTGCATTGGCCACAATACCTGCGGCCTTAATGCAAACAAGACACACAACTCTGATCATGTGTGCACTGTCCTGATTGGTCCACACCCAAAGCTCTCTCGGGTGTGGACCAATCAATCTCCCAGGCTGTACCTGGGGATTCACTGTTGCTACCGGTCCTGGGCCTCCCCTAGGTCGACTCGGCCTCAAATGAGTTCGTGGTGCGGTGTGTAGTCAACATCGCCACTGGGGAGACAAAGGCGGTCGGGCGTAGTGCTGACCACCCACCCCCTCGTGTACCGTTCCAGCCTTCACAGGTGCTACTCGCTAACAGCACTTGCCCCTACAGTCTGTTACAGGCTACACGGGGGGTCTTTGTGTGTGTGTGACGTCATCACAAGGTGATGGTTGTGGGCGTGGTTTATGCAAATGAGCCGGTGGGTGGGAGGGGCGAGTGCTCATTAGCATATTGACTCGTGTGGAGTCATTTCTGGTGATGGTGGTAGCTGATATTAACTACTGAAGGTGAGTATTGGTGGTGGTGGTGATGGTGGTGATAGTGATAGTGGTGGTGATGGTGGTGATGGTGATGATGGCAGTGATGGTGGTGATAGTGATAGTGGTGGTGATGGTGATAGTGGTGGTGATGGTGAAGTGGTGGTGATGGTGGTGATGGCAGTGATGATTGTGATGCTGATGGTGGTGGTGATGGTGGTGATGGCAGTGATGATGGTGATGGTGGTGATGGTGGTGATGCTGGTGGTGATAGTGGTGGTGATGGCAGTGATGGTGGTGATAGTGATAGTGGTGGTGATTGTGATAGTGGTGGTGATGGTGAAGTGGTGGTGATGGTGGTGATGGCAGTGATGATGGTGATGCTGATGGTGATGGTGGTGATGGTGGTGGTGATGGTGGTGGTGATGGTGGTGATGGCATTGATGGTGATGATAGTGATGGTGGTGGTGATGGTGATGCTGATGGTGGTGATGGTGATAGTGGTGGTGATGGTGAAGTGGTGGTGATGGTGGTGATGGCAGTGATGATGGTGGTGTTGATGGTAAGGCTGTGTTGGGATTACATTAGGAATCGATTGTAGAGGAATGGGCATATGGAGTCGATTTCCATTGGGATAACATTGTCATCAATAGGCTGTATCCGTGCGTACCTGTGTGTGCATACCTGTGTGTGTGTACCTGTGTGTGTGTGTACTTGTGTGTGTGTGTACCTGTGTGTGTGTGTACCTGTGTGTGTGTACCTGTGTGTGTACCTGTGTGTGTGTGTAACTGTGTGTGTACCTGTGTGTGTGTGTACCTGTGTGTGTGTGTACCTGTGTGTGTGTACCTGTGTGTGTGTGTGTACCTGTGTGAGTGTACCTGTGTGTGTGTGTACCTGTTTGTGTGTACCTGTGTGTGTGTACCTGTGTGTACCTGTGTGTGTGTGTACCTGTGTGTGTGTACTTGTTTGTGTGTACCTGTGTGTGTACCTGTGTGTGTACCTGTGTGTGTGTGTACCTGTGTGTGTGTACCTGTGTGTGTGTGTACCTGTGTGTGTGTGTTTACCTGTGTGTGTTTACCTGTGTGTGTGTACCTGTGTGTGTGTACCTGTGTGTGTACCTGTGTGTGCCTGTTTGTGTGTACCTGTATGTGTACCTGTGTGTTTGTGTACCTGTGTGTGTGTGTACCTGTGTGTGTACCTGTGTGTGTGTGTATGTGTACCTGTGTGTGTGTGTACCTGTGTGTGTGAGTACCTGTGTGTGTGTACCTGTGTGTGTGTACCTGTGTGTTTGTACCTGTGTGTGTACCTGTGTGTGTGTATCTGTGTGTTTGTGTACCTGTGTTTGTGTGTACCTGTGTGTGTGTGTACCTGTGTGTTTGTGTACCTGTGTTTGTGTGAACCTGTGTGTGTGTACCTGTGTGTGTACCTGTGTGTGTGTGTACCTGTGTGTGTGTACCTGTGTGCCTGTGTGTGTGTGTACCTGTGTGTGTGTACCTGTGTGTTTGTACCTGTGTGCTTGTGTGTTTGTGTACCTGTGTGTGTGTGTACCTGTGTGTTTCTACCTGTTTGTGTGTACCTGTGTGTGTGTACCTATGTGTTTGTGTACCTGTGTTTGTGTGTACCTGTGTGTGTACCTGTGTGTACCTGTGTGTGTGTGTACCTGTGTGTGTGTGTACCTGTGTGTGTGTACCTGTGTGTTTGTACCTGTGTGTGTGTGTGTACCTGTGTGTGTGTACCTGTGTATTTGTACCTGTGTGTTTGTACCTGTGTACCTGTGTGTGTGTGTACCTGTGTGTGTACCTGTTTGTGTGTACCTGTGTGTGTGTACCTGTGTGTGTGTACCTGTGTTTGTGTGTACCTGTGTGTGTGTGTGTACCTGTGTGTGTACCTGTGTGTGTGTGTACCTGTGTGTGTGTGTACCTGTGTGTGTGTACCTGTGTGTGTGTGTGTACCTGTGTGTGTACCTGTGTGTGTGTGTAACTGTGTGTGTACCTGTGTGTGTGTGTACCTGTGTATGTGTGTACCTGTGTGTGTACCTGTGTGTGTACCTGTGTGTGTCTGTTTGTACCTGTGTGTGTGTTTGTACCTGTGTTTGTGTGTACCTGTGTTTGTGTGTACCTGTGTTTGTGTGTACCTGTGGCCTCAACGTGCACGTGGCCTGGCAACACGCATCGTGGTAACGAATGGCGGTCGTTGTTGTGTGTACTACCTCTGTGCGTATGAAGTCATCCCCATAAGCCAACGTTGGGGTGAGTGAGTGGGTGGGTGACTGGGAGGGTGAGTGGGTGAGTGAGTGTGTAGGAGAGTGAGTGGGTGAGTGAGTGTGTAGGAGAGTGAGTGGGTGAGTGAGTGTGTAGGAGAGTGAGTGGGTGGGTGACTGGGAGGATGAGTGGGTGAGTGAGTGTGTAGGAGAGTGAGTGGGTGAGTGAGTGTGTAGGAGAGTGAGTGGGTGGGTGACTGGGAGGATGAGTGGGTGAGTGAGTGTGTAGGAGAGTGAGTGGGTGAGTGAGTGTGTAGGAGAGTGAGTGGGTGGGTGACTGGGAGGATGAGTGGGTGAGTGTGTAGGAGAGTGAGTGGGTGAGTGAGTGTGTAGGAGAGTGAGTGGGTGAGTGAGCGTCTAGGAGAGTGAGTGGGTGAATTAATGGTTGGGTGGGTCTCTGTGGGTCACTATGGGTGTCTGTGGTTCTCTGTGGGTCTTTGTGGGTCTCTGTAGGTCTCTGTGCGTGTCTGCTGGTGTCTACGGGTCTCTGTGG
Source organism: Lethenteron reissneri (assembly GCF_015708825.2). NCBI lineage: Eukaryota > Metazoa > Chordata > Hyperoartia > Petromyzontiformes > Petromyzontidae > Lethenteron > Lethenteron reissneri. The sequence continues at coordinate 31,364 of NW_026890983.1, forward strand.
GTCTATGGGTCTCTGTGGGTCTCTGTGGGAGTCTATGGGTCTCTGTGGGTCTCTGTGAGTGTCTATGGGTCTCTCTGTGTCTCTGTGGGTGTCTATGGGTGCATGTGGGTCTCTATGGGTCTCTCTGGGTGTCTGTGGGTGTCTCTGGGTGTATGTGGGTCTCTGTGGGTGTCTATGGGTGTATGTGGGTCTCTGTGGGTGTCTGTAGGTGTCTCTTTGATGACGATCAAGATGTTCCCCTCCTCAGTGGAGCTGATCTCATTTTTGATCACTTCTGACAAAAAGCGTCAGTGGGGCTTGGTCAATACGAAAACAGTTAGAGTTTTAGTTTTTATATTTAGTTTAGTTTACTCTCTCTCTCATATCTCTCTCTCTCCCATGTCTCTCTCCCACGTCTCTTTCCCATGTCTATCTCCCCTTATTTCTCTCTCCCCGTGTCTCTCTCTCCCCGTGTGTCTCTCGCCCCGTGTCTCTCTCCCTGTGTCTCTCTCTCTCCCCATGTCTCTCTCCCTGTGTCTTTCTCCCATGTCTCTGTCTCTCTCCCATGTTTCTCTCCACGTCTCTTTCCCATGTCTCTCTCCCCGTGTCTCTCCCCGTGTGTCTCTTGCCCCGTGTCTCTCTCCCCCCGTGTCTCTCACTTCCCGTGTCTCACTCCCCGTGTCTCTCTCCCCGTGTCTCTCTCCCCGTGTCTCTCTCCCCGTGTCTCTCTCCCCGTGTCTCTCTCTCTCCCCGTGTCTCTCTCCCCGTGTCTCTCTCCTGTGTGTCTCTCTCTCCCCGTGTCTCTCTCGTGCAGCTGCTCCGCTCTTTGTGTAGGCCACGGGAGACACGGTTGTCCGAGGGAGACACGGCCACTCTAAGACCTGGTTTTCACCTGAGGACGGCTGCTTGCGTTGTGGCCGAAACGTCGTGAGAATTATTTTATTATGTTTTATTTTTATTATTTTATTACTTCCCTTCTGCGTGACTTTACCGAAAGAACCAAGAAGATGAATCCCTGCAGTCACGAAAGCTTTAAATCGAAAAATAAAACAATAGCTGTTATTTACCCCCAAAAGTCGCCTTGCGTATAGATGTTAGTGTATGAACACATCGTCCTGCTGCGGAGGGAGCTGGTAGGAACGTTGGGTTGCTCGCTCAGTGGCCTGCAGGGTCAACGGCCATGCTTATTAAAGGGCTTATGATGATGATGATGGGCCATTGTGCCCCAGGCTGTGGTCAGATTTGTCATCTTGCACTCCAACAGCAGCGCTTAGCAGAAGCCACTGGGTGGCAGTAAGTGGCTGGGCTCAAATATCAAATGACAATTCAATTCGCCAGTGTCCCTGTTGTTGTGTTGTTGTTGTTGCTGCTGCTGCTAAGTTCTCCCCCACTCTCGTGTGAGCTTGCCCATGTTGTTGTTGTGTTGTTGTTGTTGCTGCTGCTGCTAAGTTCTCCCCCACTCTCGTGTGAGCTTGCCCATATTGTTGTTGTGTTGTTGTTGTGTTGTTGTGAGTAGGTGGCGTTGCAGCCCAGTAACGAACACTGCAGTTTAACACGAAGTAAGTAAAGACTTGCATGACAAATATCTGCCATCTTGCTGTTGTTGTTGTGGTGGTGTTAGATTGTTTAAATATGAACATCGTGACAAATATCTGCCATATTGTTGTTGTTGTGGTTGTTGTGTTGTTGTGGTGGTGGTGGTTGTCTTGTTAGATTGTTTAAATATAAACGTGTTAAATATCTGCCATCTTGTGTTGTTGTGGTGGTGGTTGTGGTTGTGTTGTTAGATTGTTTAAATATAACAACGTGTTAAATATCTGCCATCTTGTGTGTTGTGGTGGTGGTGGTTGTGTTGTTGTTGTTGTGGTGGTGGTTGTGTTGTTAGATTGTTTAAATATAACATCGTGTTAAATATCTGCCATCATCTTGTGTGTTGTTGTGGTTGTTGTGTTGTTGTTGTGGTTGTTTCGATATGAAGCTTTCGTGACTGCAGGGATTCACATTCTTGGTTCTTTTGGTAAAGTCACGTAGAAGGGAAATAATAAAAGAAGTTTCTGTTGCAAAAAACTTAGTCGCTAATGTCCAATACTATCGGTTTAAAACAATAAAATTTCAACCGCAGAGAAGCGTCGAGAAGCCCGTGGAAATTCCACATTCCCATGGCGCGAGTTTAGCCACAAGGAAGCCACAAGTTGCTGACCAGCCTCACCATCCCACCCCTCGTTTGTGTATCGATCCCCGAGGGTCGATCAGCTCTGTTACTGTATTACTACCGTACAGTAATAACACAGTAACCACCTTCAAGAGCCGAATGGCTCACAGGGCTATACCTAATCAATGACCTTGAACTCGAACCTTGCAAACGAACTATTGACTCTATTGTAAGCGCTGGTTAATAAGAATAAGAATGCTGTTTTGTTTTTTTAATGGCACCATACAAGAGCCCTTGAACATTGAGATTGGGTTGCTGCAGTGGCTAGGAGATGTTAACTACCTCGCCTGGTGTGCAGGAGGTCGTGGGTTCATTCCCGACCCTAACGCCTGCTGCTGTATATTTGGAGTTTGCGTGTCTCTCTCTCATCATCATCACGGTGGCTAGGAGATGTTAACTACCTCGCCTGGTATACAGGAGGTCGTGGGTTCGATCCCGACCCTGACGTCTGCTGCTGTATATTTGGAGCTTGCGTGTCTCTCTCTCTCATCATCATCACGGTGGCTAGGAGATGTTAACTACCTCGCCTGGTATACAGGATGTTGTGGGTTCGATCCCGACCCTGACGCCTGCTGCTGTATATTTGGAGTTTGCGTGTTCTCCCCATGGTGGCGGGTGGATTTGTCTCCGGGTCATCCGGTGTTTACCTCTACGTTTAGAATCAACATGCGTTCAAAGTATTTGGCTGCTATAAATTTACACAGAGGCTGCTTTGTTGAGCTATCATTTTTGGCCAGGTCGCTTCTGTTAAAAAACCGACATGACTCAGTGGGCCTTATTTGTTAGAAAAAATAAATGTGCAAATCCTGCTGTCCGTGACAGTGACACGTGGGGACCAAATGCAGTCAAGGATACGTTCTTTTTTCAAGCGAACCGTCTCACTGGTTACGCTGTGAATTGTTGTTGCATTCAATCCGCACAAGCGGTGTTCATTTTTAGTGATATTTTTTCAGCAACGGTGAAAAATATGCGTACGGTCGGAAAATTAAGCGAACTTTTTCGGGATAATAAAACCCCCCCGAACAAAACGTGTAAGACGTGGCAACGCTGTGCGTTGCTGTCACCGTGAATGGTCAGCCAGAACGGCATGGAATTAGTCTTTGCCGCATGCAGGAACACTTCCTCATAGGCACACAGATCCCCCGCAACCAGAGGTCGCAACCGGGTACCCGATACCCGTACCCTACCCGATAGCCGGCTACCCGTACCCAGCCAGGTACGGGTAGCCGTTTGCGACCCTGGTGCGGCCGGGTACGGATACGGGTCGGCCGTGAGTCACTGGTGAGTAACCGTTTGTCACTCATTTCGGGTAGGGTACGGGTACAGGTAGGGAACGGGTACCTGTACCCGGCCGGGTACGGGTACCCAATTGCGACCCTGGTGCGGCCAGGTACGGGTAAGGAATCAAAACCACGTTTGTGACCTCTGCGCGCAATGTAAAAGTTTATTCACAGACCTAAGCCATTAGTGGGACGGTGGGAGAAAAACAAACCTGGCCTTGGCAAAGCACGTGGCGTCAGTCTCGCCCGGTCATCCTCGCTGTCGATGTGATGATGTTCTAGATTTGAAGCTTTCGTGACTGCAAGGATTCATACTCTTAGTTTTTTTTCGGTAAAGTCACGTAGGTGAACAAAAATGATGTTCGTGTCAGATGTGCTAGACCACACACTGGGAATGGAGGGGGCGGGAGGGGGGAGAATATATTAATAATAATAAAGTATCTTCTTGGTTCTTTCGGTAAAGTCACGTAGAAGGGAAGTAATAAAATAATACAAATAAAACATAATAAAATAATATAATAAAATAATATAATAATATAATAATATTATTATATAATAATATAATATAATAATATCATATAATAAAATAATAAAATAATATGATAATATAATTTCTATTTCTCTTCTACGTGACTTTACCGAAAGAACCAAGAAGATGAATCCCTGCAGTCACGAAAGCTTTACATCGAAATAACAAAGCAATGGATCTTTAGAAGCGAGCGTGAAGCAATGTTCACCACAGTTGTCCTCCTGGTTGTTTCCTTTGAGTGACACCCTTGAAGGTAAAACCGTCGGCAAACGCGCTGACGCGCCGCTCTGCTCGGTCGCAGTGGCGAGCTACGCGAGCGCGGCGATGCGAGACCGCGACCCGGATGAGGACGACGAGGAGAGGCTGCAGATCATCGAGGAGGTGGACGAAGAGGAGGAGAAAGACGAGGTGGAGGCGGCGGCGGCGGCGGAGGATGACGAGACGAACTTAGAGGGGACCGGTGTCAATCCCGGCGTGGACAAGACTGCCGAGGCGCTGGGCAGTGCGCAGGACGGGACATTGGCGGAGTGCGATGTGCCGGGCAGTGGGGCCACTCGCCGTGGTGGTGGTGGCGGTGGTGATGGCGGTGGTGGTGGCGGTGGTGGTGGTGGCGGTGGTGGCGGTAAGAGCGCACGTGCTCAGACTTTACAGCGTAGTTGTTAGCGTTGTGTTTAAAATGAAAGGGAAAAAAAACACCTTAGTTCTTTCGGTAAAGTCACGTAGAAGGGAAATAATAAAATAATATTAATAAAACATAATAAAATAAAATAATTCTCACGACGTTTCGGCCACAACGCAAGCAGCCGTCCTCAGGTGGAGAACAGGTCTGACGAGAAGACAGACTCTATCTTCTGTCTTCTTGACAGACCTGTCTTCTGTCTTCTCGACAGACCTGGTTTTCACCTGAGGACGGCTGCTTGCGTTGTGGCGGAAACGTCGTGAGAATTATTATATTATGTTATATTTTTATTATTTTATTACTTCCATTCTACGTGACGACTTTACCGAATGAACCAAGAAGATGAATCCCTGCAGTCACGAAAGCTTTAAATAAAAAAAAAACACGTTTGTAGCATTTGTCGACTTAACAACAAGAACTAAATCCACAGAGTATATGTTCTGCTCCAGCGAGCATTGAGGCAGCTGTGATCGTCTCACTGGGTACCGATTCATTGCCACTGGTGGGAATTTCACATTCCCATGGCGTGAGAGACCAAAGCGGTGACGGGCTGAATCAACTTCCCATCCCCAAATGACGATTTGAACTCGCAGCCTCCCGATTGCGAGCGACTTTCTCTACCCCTGGGCCACGTGGCCAAACGTTATTCTGGATTGCGGCTAATTTCACCAAGCGATCGTTACGTTCAGCGGTTCGGGGTGGGCCAACCAGAGCCGGGCGTGCCACGCTTGTGGCAGCGGCATCGCAAGACACCCGGCAATTGCGTATTTGCCAACGCAGGCGGTGGCATCTCCGTTAAGCGACGCATTCGCAGAGTGAGAAGCGGAATGAGAGGGAGGCGTGCAACTTAGATTAAGGCCATCAGTCTAACTCCGTTCTACAACAAACAAAACACGGCCAAACCAAAAACACTTTTCGAAAATCACCAAAACAAAGCCATAAAATCTTCTTGGTTCTTTCGGTAAAGTCACGTAGAAGGGAAGTAATAAAATAATAAAAATAAAACATAATAAAATAATTCTCACGACGTTTCGGCCACAACACAAGCAGCCGTCCTCAGGTGAAGAACAGGTCTGTCGAGGCGACAGCGTCTAAAAGAAAACACCACCACGCTTGGCCATAAAAGCAATGAAACAGCGATCGTAGGAACCGTGACCGAATTTTCACGACAGACGACGTGAACAACACGGACCACCAAACTCGACAGCGGTCCGTCACATCGGTGGGATTGCGTCGTCTCTTCATGCACCACCAGCGGCCCCCTCGCCCCGTGCCTCCCCGCTAGGCCCGAGGACTCACGGCTCGTTTGCCGCGCCGCCGCTGCCGCCGCCGCCGCTGCTGCCGTGCCCTCACTGCGGCCGCGGCTACAAGCGTCGGGGCTCGCTGCGGAAGCACGTTCGCCGCCGGCACGAGGGGGCCCTCGCGGATCTCCACACATCACCGCGACCTCCCCGGGCGGGCCAGGTGACTGACCCCCCGTTTGCCGGCATCATCGCACGTCTGAATGCGTCCGTCTGAATGCATCTGTCTGAATGTGTCTGTCTGAATGCGTCTGTCTGAATGCGTCTGTCTGAATGCGTCTGTCTGAATGCGTCCGTCTGAATGCGTCCGTCTGAATGCGTCTGTCTGAATGCGTCTGTCTGAATGCGTCTGTCTGAATGTGTCCGTCTGAATGCGTCCGTCTGAATGCGTCCGTCTGAATGCGTCTGTCTGAATGCGTCCGTCTGAATGTGTCTGTCTGAATGCTTCTGTCTGAATGTGTCTGTCTGAATGTGTCTGTCTGAATGTGTCTGTCTGAATGCGTCTGTCTGAATGTGTCTGTCTGAATGTGTCTGTCTGAATGCGTCTGTCTGAATGTGTCTGAATGTGTCTGTCTGAATGTGTCTGTCTGAATGTGTCTGTCTGAATGCGTCTGTCTGAATGCGTCCGTCTGAATGCGTCCATCTGAATGTGTCTGTCTGAATGTGTCTGTCTGAATGTGTCTGTCTGAATATGTCTGTCTGAATGTGTCTGTCTGAATGTGTCTGTCTGAATGTGTCTGTCTGAATGCGTCCGTCTGAATGCGTCCGTCTGAATGTGTCTGTCTGAATGTGTCTGTCTGAATGTGTCTGTCTGAATGTGTCTGTCTGAATGTGTCTGTTTGAATGTGTCTGTCTGAATGTGTGCGGGGGAATAGAAGTCGCGACGCGTCGTTGAGCTGCTTGCGGAGTCGCGCTTACTCGCCCCTACCCAACGCCCGTGCTGAAGAGCTTCATAGCTCATCTGATTCCCTCCGGTAAAATTGTTTTATTATTCTGATTCTCACTTCGCACCTCTGTTCCATCTTTGCGCAGAAGGGTCAGCCTCCCGCTGCCGCGAGCCACAAGTGCACAGAGTGTGGGAGAGACTTCAAGAGCAAACACCACCTCAAGGAACACTTCCGCATCCACAGCGGTGAGTGTGGAACAATTGCGACGTTTGGCAGAACGCACCCACCGACGTGATTTCCTTCATATTCTTAGGTTTTTTCGGTAAAGTCACGTAGGTAAAACATCAAAATTAATGAAAATAAAATAAAATTAAAATCACGACTTGATGCAGCTAATCCGGCTGTGACGGTCCCACCTGATGACGGAGACTTGTGTTGCCTCCGAAACGTCGTGATTTTTATTTTATTTTATTTTCATTAATTTTTATGTTTTACCTACACGGTGACTTTACTGAAAAAACCTAAGAATATGAATTCTTGCAGTCACGAAAGCTTCAATTCTGTGATTTCCTTCCTGCGCGTGTGTCTACAGCGCAGGCCGCATTCACCGCGTCACGCGGCACTTTGGATGATGCGTTTATAATGTTTTGCTTTGACACGACGACTTTCGCGACCGATATCGTCCACAATTCTGGCTGCCCACCTGATGACGCTGGTTGTAGTTACTGGCGAAAACGTCGCCGCACTTGAATTGCAAATGTCGTGGGTTTGCTCTCCAGCACGCCGGCGTGCTGAGCTCGTGTAACGAATCGGCACGTTGTGTTTCGCGTCGCAAACTTTACGAACCGGCCGTGTCGGTTTTTGACGACGCGTCGTTCACACTGACGCGATGTAACCCAGAAACCTCCGTCGTGGCTGTGTTTGTTTGTAATTTCCAGGGGAGAAGCCGTACGGGTGCCCAATTTGCAAGAAGCGCTTCTCTCACTCGGGCTCGTACAGCTCGCACAAGAGAGCCAACAAGTGCGTGGGCTCCGTCACGGCGGATGGCGCGGCGCGGGAGGCGACATCTCCAGTTGCCGCTGCCTCGACGGCTGACGCCGGCAAGATGGAATGGGCCGTCGCCACGTCTCCCAAAGCCACCCAGAGCTCAGGTCACGATGACAACGAGGACTTCCTGCGGATCAGTGGACCGGAGGCCACGGGTCGTCCCGCCGGCAAGATCAAGACCAAAGAGCCGGATCTGCACGAGCGTTCTTCCCACGTGGAAGGGGCGGCTCGCCACGCGTGCCGCTATCGCCACGAACTGTTTCCGAGCGCAGTACCTCTGCGCCAACACGAGCGCTACCTCTGCAAGGTGAACGACGAGATCGACGCGTCGCCTCAACCGGCAGCGCCGCAGCCTCCGTCTCCGGCTCAACGAAAGAAGTCGAAGTCGTCGGCCGGAAAGGGGTTGAAAGGGAGCGGCGCTACCGGACTCGGAGACCAGTCGGCTTCCCTGAAGTCGTACTGTCTTGCCGGAAGTGTCGAGGCGAGTCCCGAGGAGTCGATGAAGATGTCGTTGGCCATGAACCTCCCCAGAGACGTTTTCTCCAAGTGGCTGGAGGAGAAATTCAACGCGGCGGGCAGAGCGCCGGAGCACCGTGCGTCCGGCTCTCCCTCCCGCGAGCTCGGCCCGGCATCGGCTGGGCACGCCGGCCACGGCACGGAGGGAAGTCCGGAGCGGCACCTGGCGGGCTCGCCGACGGGTGCCCGATCCGACTCGGCGGCAGGTCACGCGGAGAGCGGGCAGCCCGCCGGCGTGGCGGTCGGTCCTCGCCGCGGTCGAGACCAGGCCCGGCCGCTCGACTTGTCGGTGCCAAAGTTGAGCACGGCGAGGCTCGGAGAGACGGGCTTTGTCGAGTTCCACGATTCGAGCGGCGTTGAGCGCCAAGAGGAGCCGTTGGACTTGACTTACGCGAAGAGATCGCACGGCGAGCTGGACTCGAGTGCTTCTCACGTGACCGATGGCTCGTCGAGCAACAACGGCGTTGACCGTTTACACGAGAACAAGCCGACAATGAACACGGTCACTTCCAGCTACGGCAACGGTCCCGTGCTCGCGGCCTTTCTGCCGCCCGGTTTGATTGCGGCCCTCCACATGGGTGACCCCGGCCTGAGTCCCTACACGGGCCTGGACCAAGCAGCCTTGCTGTCCCACGTGTCACCGTACAGAGGCCTTGCGGACGCGGCTGCTCTCGCCGACTTCCACGATAAGATGCGCCACTTTGCACAGGTAAGAGCAACTGCTTGGAGTATCTCTGTGATATCTGTCTGCTTATATGTCTGTCTATGTTTCTGGTTCTGTGTTTAATCTCTCTCTCAAATTTAGCATTCTCAGGAAGAATGTAATCAAGCAGGTAGGGTGTTGACCGTTATGTTATCCGACTCTCTGTTGTATTACATTACATTTCTAAGTATACTAGATTTGTGTTTCTATTTCATTTATACCTGATGACGATTGCTTGTGTTGCAATCGAAACGTCGTACGCTAGTATTTAATTTAAATTATTATTTTATCTTTATACGTGACTTTACCGAAAGAACCAAAGAATAAACTGCTTGGAGGTTGCGCTGTTGGACTAACACGGAAGCACACGCGCACTGGTGGTGCCGCCTTGTGTTTACAATTCACGTGTTGAACCTTATTCATTGTGCGGAGAGATAGATGCGTGAATGTTTCGTTGCTGAAATCCTTCGTATTACGTGATGTTGCGTCGAACTAGGATCCACATATTAAAGAGCGGGTCCCTCCAGATAAAATCTTGATGCAAGTGAGTCTGCCTCGGCTGATGAGACACTGTATGTCAAATATCGATCCCAGAATCTGCTTGTTCTGAATCAACGCTGCTGACATTGTGCACATCCACAAGGATGTAGCTGAGTGATTGTAGCTGGGTGAGTGAGTAGCTGAGTGAGTGAGTAGCTGGGTGAGTGAGTAGCTGAGTGAGTGAGTAGCTGAGTGGGTGGGTAGCTGAGTGAGTGGATAGCTGAGTAAGTGAGTAGCTGGGTGAGTGAGTAGCTGAGTGAGTGGGTAGCTGGGTGAGTGAGTAGCTGGGTGAGTGAGTAGCTGAGTGAGTGAGTAGCTGGGTGAGTGAGTAGCTGAGTGAGTGAGTAGCTGAGTGAGTGAGTAGCTGGGTGAGTGAGTAGCTGGGTGAGTGAGTAGCTGAGTGGGTGAGTAGCTGAGTGAGTGAGTAGCTGAGTAAGTGAGTAGCTGAGTAAGTGAGTAGCTGAGTGAGTAGCTGAGTGAGTGAGTAGCTGAGTGAGTGAGTAGCTGAGTAAGTGAGTAGCTGGGTGAGTGAGTAGCTGAGTGAGTGAGTAGCTGAGTGGGTGAGTAGCTGAGTGAGTGAGTAGCTGAGTAAGTGAGTAGCTGAGTAAGTGAGTAGCTGAGTGGGTGTAGCTGGGTGAGTGAGTAGCTGGGTGAGTGAGTAGCTGAGTGGGTGGATAGCTGAGTGGGTAGTTGAGTAGGTGGGTGGCTGAGTGGGTGGATAGCTGAGTGGGTAGCTGAGTGGGTTGCTGAGTGGGTGGGTAGCTGAGTGGGTGGCTGAGTGGGTGGATGGCCGAGTGGGTAGCTGAGAGGCAAATACGCAAAGGAGACGAAATTCCGTCGGTTAACCTCGGCGGCTCACCGGCGATCGCGCTCCACAGGGAGAGTCTCCTGAGCGGGGAGAGGGAGTCCCCGTGGGCTCGGTCGCGGTGACAGACTCGGGAGCTCCCGCGCGCAAGCGGCAGAGGAGGGGGGAGCGCGTGCCCGGGAGCTCGTTCGCCCGCGACCTGTCCGACGAAACCTTCCAGGAGAGCGGCCCGTTGTTGCCGCGGCACAAGTACGAGCACGCAGGTACGCGGCGTCGCGTCCCCGCGCGCTTGCGCTCACGGGCGGCGGGTTTCATCCATCGTGCGCCGCTCTCACGCGTCTTCTCCGGAGGCGGAGGCAGGTGATGAATTGTAATAATCGGATGACGCGCGACCGTCGGCACTCGCTTAAGTTTTTAACGAAATGGAAGAATGAACGGCATGACGGACACGCCGTGTAATGAACCGGCGTCGCCCACTAACACGATTGTGTGCGCGGTTGGGCGTGCATGCGTGCGTGCGCGTGTGTGTGCGTGTGTGTGTGCGTGTGTGCGTGCGTGTGTGTGTGTGTGCGTGTGTGCGTGTGCGTGTGTGTGCGTGTGTGCGCGTGTGTGCGTGTGCGCGTGTGCGTGCGTGTGTGCGTGCGTGCGTGTGTGCGTGTGTGCGTGCGTGTGTGCGTGTGTGTGAGTGTGCGTGTGTGCGTGCGTGTGCGCGTGCGTGTGTGCGTGTGTGCGTGCGTGTGTTCGTGCGTGTGTGCGTGTGCGTGTGTGCGTGTGTGTGTGTGCGTGTGTGCGTGTGTGCGTGCGTGTGTGCGTGCGTGTGAGTGTGCGTGTGTGCGTGCGTGCGTGTGTGCGTGTGTGCGTGTGTGCGTGTGCGTGTGCGCGTGTGCGTGCGTGCGTGTGTGCGTGCGTGTGTGCGTGTGTGTGCGTGCGTGTGTACGTGTGTGTGTGTGTGCGTGTGTGTGTGTGTGCGTGTGTGCGTGTGCGCGTGTGTGTGCGTGTGTGCGTGTGTGCGAGTGTGCGTGTGTGCGTGTGCGTGTGTGCGTGTGTGCGTGCGTGCGTGTGTGCGTGCGTGCGTGTGTGCGTGCGCGTGCGTGTGTGCGTGTGTGCGTGCGCCCGCGTGGGTATTTTTGGTTTCTGGGTGTCGCTGCCTCGCCGTGTCAACGCGCTGCTCACCCACCAAAACCGGAGTGCAATTAGCAGCACAGCTGGTGTTTATTTGTAAAACCGATTTCATGTTGAGGCTTATCATGTCGGCGGTGAAGAGTATCCCCAGTGGGCACCGCTGTGTTTACCGCCCCCGTTTCATGCCGTCAGCCACGTGAAGTGAATCTCGCAGCCTCCCCAGCCTCGCTGATGTTTTATTTTACTAAAAAACCCGACTAACTCTTATTTCTACCAGGTAAGGCCCACTGTGCTATGCAGCTCTTTTTCAGAAGCGACCTTGCGATCACGAATTGTAGCCCAATTAAGTGGCTTTTCGCGTGGAAATTCACAGCAGCCAAATAATCTAAATGCCTGTTTATAAATGTGTGTGTGGGGGGAGGGGGGAACCCAACACACCTGGAGGAAAACCCACGCCACCATGGGGAGAGAGAACACGCAAACTGCAAATATACTTCTAGATTTGAAGCTTTCGTGACTGCAAGGATTCATACTCCTAGTTTTTTTGGTAAAGTCACGTAGGTAAAAAATGAAATTAAAATTAATAAAAATTAAATAATAAAAATCACGACGTTTTGGAGGCTGTATACAGCAAATTTGGCTGTGACGGTCCCCACCTGATGACGGAGACTTGTGTTGCCTCCAAAACGCCGTGATTTTTATTTTATTTTTATAAATTTCATTTTTTACCTACGTGACTTTACCGAAAAAACTAAGAGTATGCAAATATACAGCGGGCTATCAGCGCCCGGTTCGAACCCACGACCTCCTGCATGCCGTGCGAGGGCGATAACCCCGCCCCGCCGTTCCCTGTCCGTCGCAGGCAGGCGTCCCCACCGCTGCGAGGTGTGCAGCAAGGCGTTCAAGCACAAGCAGCACCTGATCGAGCACTCGCGGCTGCACTCGGGCGAGAAGCCGTACCGCTGCGGGCGCTGCGGCCGGCGCTTCTCGCACTCGGGCGGCTACTCGCAGCACGTGCACCGCCGCTACTCGTGCTGCGGCGACCCCGGGCAGCCGGGCGCGCCGGGAGCGGATTTGGGGGCGCCGGGAGCGACGGAAGAGCTCGACGAGGGGGATGACAGATGCGGGGCGGAGTGGGAGGATGCGCGGGGGGGTAGGTGGGTGAGTGGGTGGGTGGGTGAGTGAGAGGGTTGGTGAGTGAGTGAATGAGTGGGTGGGTGAGTGAGTGGGTGATTGGGTGAGGTTGGTGTGTGGGTGGATGAGTGGTGAGGTTGGTGAGTGGGTGGATGAGTGGGTGGGTGAGTGGGTGGGTGGGTGAGTGAGAGGGTTGGTGAGTGAGTGAATGAGTGGGTGGGTGAGTGAGTGGGTGGGTGATTGGGTGAGGTTGGTGAGTGGGTGGATGAGTGGTGAGGTTGGTGAGTGGGTGGATGAGTGGTGAGTGGGTGGATGAGTGGGTGGGTGAGTGGGTGGGTGAGTGAGAGGGTTGGTGAGTGAGTGAATGAGTGGGTGGGTGAGTGATTGGAAGAGCTCAACGAGGGGGATGACGGATGCGGGGCGGAGGGCCGGAACGACGAGGCAGAGTGGGAGGATGCGCGGGGGGGGGCGTGGGAAACAAAGAGAGAGTTCCCGCCGTTGAGTTGAACCGTGCCGACGGAGATGATCCTGCGATGGGTGAAGGCCAAGAAACAAAATGGCGGCACTGAAGGGTCGAGTGACGACGATGCGTTGTTCTTTGGTTCTTTCGGTAAAGTCGCGTCTAAAGATAAAATAATAAATTAAATAATAGCATAATACGACGTTTCGATCGCAACACAAGCAATCGTCATCAGGTATAAATGAAATAGCAACAAAAAATCTAACCAGAAAACTATAGACAGACATATAAGCAGACAGACATCACCAAGATACATAGAGAGAGAGTAACACAGGCACAGAGAGGGGTGATCGTCTCTGTGGCGAGGCCTTAAATAGACAGAGGGGGGCGGAGGCAGAGAGAGGGAGGGGTTAGAGAAAAAAATTACATGTCAATGAGTACGAAGAACGCGTAGTAAAGTACGCAAGCTTGAACATTAGGAGAGGGAGAAAGAACACACTAAATTAATTTATCTGTCTGTCTATAGTTTTCTGGTTAGATTTTTTGTTGCTATTTCATTTATACCTGATGATGATTGCTTGTGTTGCAATCGAAACGTCGTAGTATGCTATTAATTAATTTATTATTTTATCTTCAGACGTGACATTACCGAAAGAACCAAAGAATAATTCCTGCAGTCACGAAAGCTCCAAAATTAACGATGCTTTGACTCGTGATAACTCGCCGGTCGCTCTGAGAACAAATGCGTCGCAAGCAGACCACTGCCGTGCCTGAAATGTGTTTTGTGGATGCAGGATGTTTTTTGAGCAAAGGTGTTTCTGGACTAACTGAAATGCTGTTGGAATGAGTGGGTACTAGGGGCGAGGTGTTTTTTCGTATTAAAATGATTGCAAAGAGGTGGAAAACGGAGTTAGGAATGGGCATGTTAAATGTGGATAGATAATGCTATGATTAGGAACATCTGTAGATGGAAGATACAAGAACGATCTGGAAAAAGCCTTTTATGTGCACACTTTAAAAAAGAATAAGTTTTCTACCAGTGCCGTCTTTTACAAAAGCAGCGTTACTCAATGTTTACAATGTTAAAGGTTTGCTTTCGCTAGTCTTGAAAAGATAAAAGTATTCTGCTAAACTTTCACGCAGTGTTATTTGACATAGCATGCAGCTTGTGTAGTTTACACTGTTTGTGCAATTCCTCCTCGGTTGTTGTCGTCTCTCTGAAGCTGCGGTGTTTGTTTGTTTGTTTACACGTTGTCATCTCTGTAGTTTATTCATTCCGTTTTACATGCAAGTAGAATGACGTTGTTGTTGTTCTTCTTGGTTCTTTCGGTAAAGTCACGTAGAAGGGAAATAATAAAATAATAAAAATGAAACATAATAAAATAATTCTCACGACGTTTCGGCCACACCGCAAGCAGCCGTCCTCAGGTGAAGAACAGGTCTGTCGGAAAGACAGCGTCTGAATGAACAGGTCTGTCTTTCCGACTGTCTTTCCGACAGACCTGTTCATTCAGACGCTATCTTTCCGACAGACCTGTTCTTCACCTGAGTACGGCTGCTTGCGCTGTGGCCGAAACGTCGTGAAAATTATTTAATAGTTTTATTTTTATTATTTTATTATTTCCCTTCTACGTGACTTTACCGAAAGAACCAAGAAGATGAATCCCTGCAGTCACGAAAGCTTTAAATCGAAATTTAAAGTTGTTGTTGTTTACAATTGCCAGCCAGAACATGAGTCAGTATTAATACTGTTTGAGCAAGATATTTGTAACATTTTAACAAATCGTCCAGACCACTCACTGGCCTGCGTTGTACTGCGCGTACTATTTTAGCGGTGTATTTTAGCGATGTATTTTAGCGTTCTCTTTGCAAGTTGCTGTTTGACAAACGTCAGTGTATTTCTCCTGGATGTACAACCCCGTTTTTAACGAGCTTCCATTTGAATACATTTTGTTTACCGACGCAGCCAAGGCTGCCAAGACTTGAATTTCTACATTAAAACTCAGAAATAAATCTCAGCGTCTTTATCGTAATGATCGCATTGCTCTGCAATGCTGGCGAGGGGGTGTCGGTGTGCAACTCCCGTATGCGCGATCCTCTCTTAGGACAAGAGACGCACACTTCCATTTCTTGCGCTTATCCAGAGTTCGAAGTTAACGTTCTCCCATTAAGTAAACAGAAGCATGATAATTGGTTTTTTACCCTTCTATCTGGCAACAAAACTGTGACCTTTTTTACAAGGAGTCATGTTTGCATAGACCACAATCCCTGCAGTCGTAATGCAAACAAAACACAACTCTGATAATGTATGCACTGTCCTTGAAGTTGATTGGTCCACACCCGAGACAGCTTTCCTTAGAGCCTAGTCTCACATGGGTTGGACCAGATGATGCCAAAAGGCGTACAACTCAAAGACAATGCACCATCAGAGTATGAGAGCTCGGGGTAAGCATTTACATCATTGGAACCTCATTTGCCAGTAAAAAATAGAATTGTTTTTTGTACCCTTCTATCTGGCAACAAAACTGACACCTTTTTTACATGTTGCCATGTTTGCATAGACCACAATACCTGCAGTCAGAATGCAAACAAAACACACAACTCTGATAGTGTATCCACTGTCCTTGAAGTTGATTGGTCCACACCCGAGACAGCTTAGTCTCGCCCTCGACGAACGAGCCACTGCACGGACCCACCTCGTTCTCTTCACACCACCCCCAGGTGTTGATTGTCAACCCTCACCCGGGTGCTCACCGGCTCGAAGCGTCGTGGTTAGAGCGACTTTGACTGGGGGCCGTGGGGTGCTCACAGCGCGGCTCTGTGAGTCAGCCCACGTTCAAGGCTAGTGTGATTGTTGCACTCGAATGAGCGTTGGGGCAGTGCAGAGGTCGCAACCGGGTACCCGATACCCGTACCCTACCCGATACCCGGCTACCCGTACCCGACCGGGTACGGGTAGCCGTTCGCGACCCTGGTGCGGCCAGGTACGGGTAAGGAAACAAAACCCGTTTGCGACCTCTGGGGCAGTGTCCCATCTAATAATAATTCAAAACAATAGATACATCATGTGCCTGCAGAGCTGTGAGTCGGTGGTGGGACATGTGCACATTGCCACAGCAGCAGCAGGGTGGGTGTATTGTATAGGCCGCAGACTTCTTCATCGCAAGGCCACCAGCGACATGACGCAAATGTGAAAACACACCCCCCCCCCCCAATCATGCTGCTGTCGAAATCCCAAATGGTTTCAAGCGTGTGGCGGCCCTCACCACACTGATGATGCCTTCATGGCGAAAGTGGTCCCCCCCTATGAGAATGAGTGAAAAACACCGGTACAGGACAACCTCTGTTTGCTTTCCACAAAGTAGTACTCGCTTTATCGACCCTCCCGAGAGATGATTTTTAAAATTACAACTTTTTGATGGGCAATCTGTGCCCCAGCCACCGGGCGCTGTGTCCGATTCTACGACCTGAAACTTCTTTCAAACGGTCACAAAAGGTTTCCCACCCCGATGTGTTGACGGCACTGAGCGAGCGGTGGGCATCGCAGCCATCCCACGACAGGGGCTAAGTCTTCCTCAAGTACAACCGCTGCTGACTTCACCAAAAAATGAACCCGTAAAAACAAAGTTTTTCACGATAAATCCTTTATATGTGTGGCGGCTACTAGAGTCCTCTCGTCCTCTGGCTTGAGATGGCTGTCACTTATGGGTCAGATGATTGCATGGCACCATTAAGCAATTGGTAATTAAATATAATATTTTTGTCCTAAAAAGTGTAAAATTTTGGGAAAAAAATTTCACGAACATTAATTGTCACGCACAACGAGTCTGTGTGGAAAATGTCAGCTCGATTGGATCACGGGAAGTGGGTTAAAAAACGACCGAAAGATTTGCAGCGGTCCTAAGCAAGCAAGCGAACTTAATATAAAGGATTTAAACAAGTAAACCCGTAAAAACAAAGTTTTTCACTATAAATCCTTTATATGTGTGGCGACTACTAGAGTCCTCTCGTCCTCTGGCTTGAGATGGCTGCCACCTATGGGTCAGATGATTGCATGGCAGCATTAAGCAATTGGTAATGAAATATTTTTTAAAAAATTCCCTAAAAAGTGTAAAATTTGTGAGAAAAAAATTTCACGAACATTAATTGTCACGCACAACGAGTCTGTGTGCAAAATGTCAGCTCGATTGGATCACGGGGAGTGGGTTAAAACACGACCGAAAGATTTGCACGGTCCTAAGCAAGCAAGCAAGTGAACTTAATATAAAGGATTTTAAAAAGATGCTTCCCGATGTATTGACCCTGTAAAAGTCGAGTCATTCCGTGACCAAGATCTGGATTCGCAGCCTCGCGATTGCCCAGCTTCTGCACTCTTGCCAAAGTGCAACAGTTGATGAACTACCTATTGGAAATTATTGATCAGACTAAACATCATTTGATCCACCGTAGGAATGCGATTGGCCACTGCTGCACTATGAAACAGTGCAACAGTTGATGAACTACCCATTGGGAATTATTGATCGGACTAAACATCATTTGATCCACCGTAGGAATGCGATTGGCCACTGCTGCACTATGCAACAGTGCAACAGTTGATGAACTACCCATTGGGAATTATTGATCGGACTAAACATCATTTGATCCACCGTAGGAATGCGATTGGCCACTGCTGCACTATGCAACAGTGCAACAGTTGATGAACTACCCATTGGGAATTATTGATCGGACTAAACATCATTTGATCCACCGTAGGAATGCGATTGGCCACTGCTGCACTATGCAACAGTGCAACAGTTGATGAACTACCCATTGGGAATTATTGATCGGACTAAACATCATTTGATCCACCGTAGGAATGCGATTGGCCACTGCTGCACTATGCAACAGTGCAACAGTTGATGAACTACCCATTGGGAATTATTGATCGGACTAAACATAATTTGATTCACCGTAGGAATGTGATTGGCCACTGCTGCACTATGCAACAGTTGATGAACTACCCATTGGGAATTATTGATCGGACTAAACATCATTTGATCCACCGTAGGAATGCAATTGGCCACTGCTGCACTATGCAACAGTGCAACAGTTGATGAACTACCCATTGGGAATTATTGATCGGACTAAACATCATTTGATCCACCATAGGAATGCGATTGGCCACTGCTGCACTATGCAACAGTGCAACAGTTAATGAACTACCCATTGGGAATTATTGATCGGACTAAACATCATTTGATCCACCGTAGGAATGCGATTGGCCACTGCTGCACTATGCAACAGTTGATGAACTACCCATTGGAAATTATTGATCGGACTAAACATCATTTCATCCACCGTAGGAATGCAATTGGCCACTGCTGCACTATGCAACAGTGCAACAGTTGATGAACTACCCATTGGGAATTATTGATCGGACTAAACATCATTTGATCCACCGTAGGAATGCGATTGGCCACTGCTGCACTATGCAACAATGCAACAGTTGATGAACTACCCATTGGGAATTATTGATCGGACTAAACATCATTTGATCCACCGTAGGAATGCGATTGGCCACTGCTGCACTATGCAACAGTTGATGAACTACCCATTGGAAATTATTGATCGGACTAAACATCATTTGATCCACCGTAGGAATGCAATTGGCCACTGCTGCACTATGCAACAATGCAACAGTTGATGAACTACCCATTGGGAATTATTGATCGGACTAAACATCATTTGATCCACCGTAGGAATGCGATTGGCCACTGCTGCACTATGCAACAGTGCAACAGTTGATGAACTACCCATTGGAAATTATTGATCGGACTAAACATCATTTGATCCACCGTAGGAATGCGAAATTTCCACTCGTGGCTCTGAGGATAAGCACCAATATATAAAGTGTAATCCCTTGCAAGCGCTTCCAGGCTGTGCTGACTCTGTAGCTATCACAGCGGTTGAAATTATTTGTATTTTTCTCAATTTCGATTGATTCTCTAATTAGTCTTGGCCAGTAATAATTCGCTTCTGCATAACACTTCCACGTTATCAAAATTAGTTGAATGCCCTTGTTGGCAAGCATGCTCTGTCACTGTTGACAGCTGTGTTTGAGATGTAATTACCAGTCAACATCTCATTTGGGTCATTTTTATGTACCTTATACTGTATGAGATTTCTGATAATTTACATAACCAATACATTTTTCACTTTGTTTATGTAAATCGCTCGAATGCCAACGCGAGTGTTTAGTGTTGATGGCGAGTTTAGTAATTAGTCGTACGTACGGTACAAAAAAAGTTTTCCTCTAAAAAATAAAAAAAAATCTCTCTCCGCCTTGGAGCCAATCACAGTTGAGTGTCTCGCCTGTCACGTGACGCGGCGGTTTGTTTTCCCGCCAAATTTTCTGGCTCCTCCCCCTCCTCGCTGGCGGCCATTTTAGAGTCGTGAGGGGGACAAGATGGCGGCCTCGACCATGACGGCGATTCGACAGCGGTCAGTGTCACCACAATCACTCACTAACTCACTCTTACACACTCACTATCTCACACTTACACACTCACAATCTCACTCACTCTCACACACTCTTACTCACAATCTCACTCACTCTCACACACTCACAATCTCACTCACTAGCTCTTACACACTTACACTCACTCTTACTCACACTCTTACACTCACTCACACTTACACACTCACACTCTCACTCACTATCTCACAATCTCTCTTACACACTTACACTCACTCTGACAATCTCTCACTCACTCTCACTCACTCACTATCTCTCACTGACACACTCACTCACACTTACACACGCTCACTCACTATCACTCACTCTTAAACTCTTACACTCTCACTCACTATCTCACTCACACTCACAATCACGCACTCACAATCTCACACTCACTATCTCACTCACTCACTCTGACTATCTCACAATCACTCACTCTCACTCACTCTTACACACTCACAATCACTCACAATCTCACACTCACTCACTCACCACACTCACACTCAATCTCACTCTCTCACAAGCTCACAATCTCACTCACTATCTCACTCACAATGACACTCACTCTTACACTCTCACACACTATCTCACACACTGACTCACTCACTCACAATCTCACACACGCACACACTGACAATCTCACACTCACTCACACACTCTCACTCACTATCTCTCACACTCTTACACACTTACACTCTCACTCTGACACATTCACACTCACACACTCACTATCTCACACTCACTATCTCACAATCACTCACTCACTCTCACACACTCACTATCTCACTCACTCTCACACAATCTCACACTCACTGACAATCTCACACTCACTCACTCACTATCTCACACACACTCACACTGACACACTCACTCACTATCTCACACTCACTATCTCACAATCACTCACTCTCACACACTGACAATCCCACACTCACTGACAATCTCACTCTCACACACTGACAATCTCACACTCACTCACACACTCACAATCTCACACTCACTGACAATCTCACACACACTGACAAACTTACACTCACACACTGACAATCCCACTCTCACTCACTGCCCCAACACAATGAAGGCTGCACATGGGCAAGGCCGGATTAAGATTGTGTAGGCCCCTGTACTACAAGATGCTGTGCCCCCCCCCCCCCCCAGTAATATTTACAAAAGGAAAACAAAGTTAAAGAAAAATAATAAAATGTTTTTATTTTTTACTTTTCTCTTAATATCTTTATAATTCTTTAATTAGTAAAAATAATGACAATTTTATAATTATTTAATTATTACAAATTATAATAACATCTGTTTTTATTGGTTCTTTAGGTAAAGTCACATAGATGAAAAAATGTTTTTTTTTATAAGGCTAACAAGAAATAAAATTCATCATTCACGAATGAAATTACTTTTCACTTAATCTCTGGAGGTCAATACTCTTTGGTTCTTTAGGTAAAGTCACGTAGATGAACAAAATATAATAAAATGTATTTTTTACAAGGCTAACAAGAAATAATATTCATCATTCACTAATGAAATTACTTTTCTCTTAATATCTGGAGGTCTATACTCTTTGGTTCTTTAGGTAAAGTCACGTAGATGAAAAAGATATAATAAAATGTATTTTTTACAAGGCTAACAAGAAATAATATCATTCACGAATGAAATAACTTTTCTCTTAATATCTGGAGATGTATACTCTTTGGTTCTTTAGGTAAAGTCACATAGAAGGGAAATAATAAAATAATATAAATATAAAACAATTAAAATTCTCATGACGTTTCGACTGCAACACAAGCTATCATATATTTATAGTTTTATTTTATTATTTCCCTTCTCCGTGACTTTACCGAAAGAACCAAGAATATGAAAATAATTCAATCACGACGTTTCGGAGGCAACACAAGCTTCCGTCATCAGGTGGGACAACCAGAGCACAATCACTGCTGTGAGCAGGGAACTCTTAGTGACACGCTCTTATAGAGGGTGAGAAGGGGGAGGAGCCAGGGAGGAGGGATGCAGGGGGGGGGGGCTCCCTGCACACGGGGGATGTCTCTGTAGTGCGTGTGTGCATGTTGTAATGTGTAAGGTATATCTGCAGTCGATTTCATGTTGTGTGTAACGTGTAAGGTATAATTCTTTGGTTCTTTCGGTAAAGTCACGTATAAAGATAAAATATTAAATTGAATTAAATACTAGCATACGACGTTTCGATTGGAACACAAGCAATCATCATCAGGTATGAATTAAATAGAAAAACAAATCTAGTATACTTAGAAATGTAATGTAATACAACAGGGAGTCGGATAACATAACAGTCAACACCCTACCTGGTTGATTACGTTCTTCCTGAGAATGCTAAATATGAAAGAGAGATTTAATCTCTCAACCAGATAGGGTGTTGACTGTTATGTTATCCGACTCTCTGTTATATTACATTACATTTCTAAGTATACTAGATTTGTGTTTCTATTTAATTTATACCTGATGATGATTGCTTGTGTTGCAATCGATACGTCGTATGCTAGTATTTAATTTAAGTTATTATTTTATCTTTATACGTGACTTTACCGAAAGAACCAAAGAATAATTCCTGCAGTCACGAAAGCTCCAAATTAAGTGTAAGGTATATTTGCAGAGTCGATCGCATGGAGAAGCCCTCGACAGAGCCCCGTGCTAAAAGGCATCAATGCGACCGGTGTGCCTACAGCACGGATCACACTGGACACTTCAAGCTGCATGCGAGAACACACACGGGCGAAAAGCCATTCAAGTGCACCACGTGTGGGAAGGCATTTGCTCGTTTACAAACTCTTGAACATCATCAGAGAACACACATGGGGGGAAAGCCATTCAAGTGCGCCATCTGCGAGAAAACATTTGTACATTCATCATATTTTCTAGTTCACCAGAGAACGCACACGGGCGAAAAACCATTCAAGTGCACCACGTGTGGGAAGGCATTTGCTCGTTTACAATATTTAACATATCATCAGAGAACACACACGGGGGAAAAGCCATTCAAGTGCGCCATCTGCGAGAAACATTTTATATATCCATCTAATTTTCGAGTTCACCAGAAAACACACACGGGCGAAAAACCATTCAAGTGCACCGTGTGTGGGAAGGCATTTGTCCATTCAAGATATCTTCGAGTTCATCAGAGAACGCACACGGGCGAGAAGCCCTACAAGTGCATCGTGTGTGGGAAGGCATTTGTCCTTTCAAGATATCTTCGAGTTCATCAGAGAAAGCACACGGGTGAGAAGCCATTCAAGTGCACCGTGTGTGGGAAGGCATTTGTCCAGTCAAGCTCTCTTCGGATTCACAAGAGAACGCACACGGGTGAGAAGCTCTACAAGTGCAGTGCGTGTGGGAAGGCATTTGTACAATCAAGTTATCTTCGAGTTCACGAGAGAACGCACACGGGCGAAAAGCCATTCAAGTGCACCGTGTGTGGGAAAGGGTTTATTGCGTCAGGAAAACGAAAGAAGCATGAGAAGATCCATGAGAGGGTGAAATCTACTTGCGATGGTCAAAGTGCTGCTCCCATGAGTCCATCTCGCATAAAACAAGAACCGGAAGAAAATTACAACTTCGCTACGTGGCCAGGAGTGATGGTGAAGTGTGAAGAAGAGACAACGGTGAAGCGTGAAGGTCAGGGTTCGACTCCAGGTGGCGACCTGGTGGATGGAGTCGGCGTGAAGAAGGAGGATGAGAATCGAGATTGTCACTTGTGATGACCCCGTTGCTTTTGAAAAAGGGGTCATTTCAGCTTGGTTGGCATTACCGGGAAAAAAAAAATGTGTTTGTCTAGTGAACTGGAAAAGGACTTTGGCCACATTCCAGGGATCCATGAGAAGGTCCATGAGAGGGTGAAATCTACTTGCGATGGTCAAAGTGCTGCTCCCATGAGTCCATCTTTCATAAAACAAGAATCGGAAGAAAATGACAACTTCGCTACGTGGCCAGGAGTGATGGTGAAGTGTGAAGAAGAGACAACGGTGAAGCGTGAAGGTCAGGGTTCGACTCCAGGTGGCGACCTCCTGGTGGATGGAGTCTGCGTGAAGCAGGAGGATGAAAATAGAGATTGTCGCTTGTGATGACCCCGTCGCTTCTGAAAAAGGGGTCATTTAGCTTGGTCGGCATTAGCGGGGAAAAATAATGTGTTTAGTAAACTGGAAAAGGACTTTGGCCATATTCCAGGGATCCATTTGTGCGCCGTTTTCTTTTTTTTGGGGGGGGGACTTATAAATCGCGTAAATATAAGTATATATACTGTATACCTGGTGCGGTTTGTAAACATTGCCCCCTAGGGAGACAAATGCGTTCAGCCGTATTGCTGGCCACCCACCCACTCACTAGTGTATAATGTAACATAGAGACCCATAGGCTCACAAAGAGACCCATAGACTCATAACGCAGACCAATAGATTCATCACGCAGATACCCATAGACTAATCACACATACCCATAGACTCACAAAGAGACCCATAGACTCGTCACGCAGACCAATAGATTCATCACGCAGATACCCATAGACTAATCACACATACACATAGACTCACAGAGACCCATAGACTCACAAAGAGACCCATAGACTCATAACGCAGACCAATAGATTCATCATGCAGATACCCATAGACTAATCACACAAATCCATAGACTCATCATTTAGAGACCCATAGACTCACGCAGAGCCATAGACTCGTCATACAGAGACCCATATACTCACAGACCCATAGACTCATACAGAGACCCATAGACTCACAAAGAGACCCATAGACTCATAACGCAGACCAATATATTCATCACGCAGATATTCATAGACTAATCACACAAATCCATAGACTCATCATTTAGAGACCCATAGACTCAAGAGCCATAGACTCGTCATACAGAGACCCATATACTCAGACCCATAGACTCATACAGAGACCCATAGGCTCACCACAGAGACCCATAGACTCATCATTTAGAGACCCATAGACTCATACAGAGACCCATAGACTCACCACAGAGACCATCGACTCGTCACACAGAGACCCATAGATTCACAAACACCCATAGACACAAAGACCCGTAAACTCATCATACAGAGACCCATAGACTCCCACAGAGACCCATTGTAATTTTCATAATTGCATTGTGAAAATTCGAAAGTTTTCAGAAATGTTGATTGTGCAATGTAATGTTAGATGTGTCATTACAAAAACGTGTTTGTTGTGTGTGTTATTATTGTTATTTGAAGTTTTCGTGACTGCAAGAATCCATACTCTTTGGTTCTTTCAGTAAAGTCACGTTTCGGGCGCAACACATTTTATTTTATATCTACGTGACTACCGAAAGAACCAAAGAGTATTATTGTTGTGATTTATATTCTTGACTAATATGTATGTTTATGATTATTTTCGATTGTGCACAAAGTGTATCGCGACTTGTTACTGGCTCTCTAGTTGTCTAGGGGTTTGTATTGTCAATCGTGACGACATCGATGAATCTCGCTTCAACATTCAAACGTGGCGTGTCGGGCCCAGCACGCTGCCTGTAGCAGCAGCCTGCACGTGACCCCCCCCTCTCCCCTGGCCTCTCCACCAAATACAACGTCAAGTCACTGGGCTTAACCAACAACTTTTACAGCCTGTCGCTCGGGCACTATCGGTGTGCGACGACTCAAATCTCCACCTGTTCCACGTCTCAGCTCACAACTCTTAGCTCAGTGCAGTACGACTTCTCCAAGTCCTTTATCTGCAAGTGACTCGAAAATGAAAAAGCGTCGAGGAAAACTTTCAGCGATACTTAAGTCTGCCTCGGCAAGAACTCAACTCTTAACTACTCGGCGCTTTTCTCCCGGCAAAACTCAACTTATGGATGATTGCGAGAACTGTACCTCAATGCACGTGATGAATGACGTCACAAAGCAACCCTTAAAGGGCCTCAATGCACGTGATGAATGACGTCACAAAGCAACCCTTAAAGAGCCTATTTGCACGTGATGAATGACGTCACAAAGCAGCCCTTAAAGAGCCTCAATGCACGTGATGAATGACGTCACAAAGCAGCCCTTAAAGGGCCTCAATGCACGTCATGAATGACGTCACAAAGCAGTCCTTAAAGGGCCTCAATGCACGTGATGAATGACGTCACAAAGCAGTCCTTAAAGAGCCTCAATGCACGTGATGAATGACATCACAAAGCAACCCTTAAAGAGCCTCAATGCACGTGGTGAATGACGTCACAAAGCAGTCCTTAAAGAGCCTCAATGCACGTGATGAATGACGTCACAAAGCAGTCCTTAAAGAGCCTCAATGCACATGATGAATGACGTCACAAAGCAGTCCTTAAAGAGCCTCAATGCACGTGATGAATGACGTCACAAAGCAGTCCTTAAAGGGCCGCATGCAGCTCCGACGCGTCAGGCTGCCAACCCCCTGGGTCTTGTCAATTGCAGCCTGCGGAATTGTACGTCTTGGTCATGTGACTTACTAACTGTTTACTATATATTTCACCAGGCAAGGCCCACTGAGATAGAGAGGTCTTTTTTTCCGAAAGCGACCTCGCCGAATGAGGTGGCTTGTCACGTGGACTTTTATAGCAGCGGCCAATGCACATGGAGGGGAAAAGCCGCAGGGTGCCGGGAAAAAAATCCACACAACCATGGGGAGAGAGATGCGCAAACTTCAAACATACAGCAGCAGGCGTCTTCAGGGTCGAGATCAAACCCACGACCTCCTGTACACCAGGCGAGATAGTCAACATCTGCTAGCCACCATGATGATGAGAGACACTCAAACTCCAAACATACAGCAGCAGGCGTCGTCAGGGTCGAGATCAAACCCACGACCTCCTGTACACCAGGCGAGGTAATCAACATCTGCTAGCCACCATGATGATGAGAGACACTCAAAATCCAAACACAGCAGCAGGCGTCAGGGTCGAGATCAAACACACAACCTCCTGTACACCAGGCGAGATAGTCAACATCTGCTAGCCACCATGATGAGAGACACTCAAACTCCAAACATACAGCAGCAGGCGTCGTCAGGGTCGAGATCAAACCCACAACCTCCTGTACACCAGGCGAGATAGTCAACATCTGCTAGCCACCATGATGATGAGAGACACTCAAACTCCAAACATACAGCAGCAGGCGTCGTCAGGGTCGAGATCAAACCCACAACCTCCTGTACACCAGGCGAGATAGTCAACATCTGCTAGCCACCATGATGATGAGAGACACTCAAACTCCAAACATACAGCAGCAGGCGTCGTCAGGGTCGAGATCAAACCCACAACCTCCTGTACACCAGGAGAGGTAATCAACATCTATCCACCGTGGTTCCCCTCCGATGTTATAATCTCGTGGATAAATGAGGAGTCCTGTAATGCTCTGCGAGTTCTTCTGAATGGTCACATGGCCTGTCGGTAGCTAGGGACGAGCTTATCGGGTATCTCAATAAAGCTGTCGTATTTTTGGGGAACATCGGGGCCGCCGCTCGCTCCGACAAACGCAACTCCCTCGTGGTCTCTCGACTTCTCAGGCTCGACTCGACAAAATCAACTGGAACTTCGCCTGATGGGGCGGGGGCGAAATGGAGATTGCGCGCTCACCCGGGATGCAAAGCTGCCAAGGGCACCGAATATTTCACATCTTGAGAAGGAGCTTCGCGGATGTTGAAGTTATGTTTAATGATAGAATATAGTATTGTCATCGGTATGACGTACCTATGCCAAGTTTGCAGTCGATACGACATTGTGAAGACGGTTAAAAGTGAGTTTCAAGATTTGAGGATACAACAACCGACGGAGTGAGTGACATAAAAGCGTGTAAAATGTTTTAAAAATATGTTTTGGATGTTTTATGATAGAATATCGTGTTGTCATCAGTATGACGTAGATATTTCAAGTTTGCAGTCGATAGCACATTGGGAAGTGGGTAAAATTATGAGTTGGAGAAGACGTTTTTTGGAGGATACAACAGACTGAGTGAGTTACATAAAAGCGTGTAAAATGTTTAAAAATATGTTTTGGATGTTTTATGATAGAATATCGTGTTGTCATCAGTATGACGTAGGTATTTCAAGTTTGCAGTCGATAGCACTTTGGGAAGTGGGTAAAATTTGAGTTATTAGAGAAGATGTTTTTTGGAGGAGACAACAGACTGAGTTAGTTAAATAAAAGCGTGTAAAATGTTTAAAAAATATGTTTTGGATGTTTTATGATAGAATATCGTGTTGTCAGTATGACGCAGGTATTGCAAGTTTGTAGTCGATAGCACATTGGGAAGTGGGTAAAATTTGAGTTAGAGAAGATGTTTTTTGGAGGATACAACAGACTGAGTGAGTTAAATAAAAGCGTGTAATAAAAAGAGGATGTCACTCCCCTGTCTGTGTGCTTTTACATCACACCCACCCACCCATTTCATTGCATTATTTATTAACGAGCTTTAATATAATTTCTGCCTTTTGTTCAACCGTCTGAGGTCGCTGGGAAGTGTTAATGGAATTGATTTGAACTGTATCACGGATAGTCATAATCTTTGGGTTTTTTCGGTAAAGTCACGTAGGTAAAAAAATGTAATTAATAAAAGTAAAATAAAATAAAAATCACGACGGTTCCACCTGAAGACGGAAGCTTGTGTTGCCTCCGAAACGTTGTGATTTTTATTTTACTTTTATTAATTTTTTACCTACGTGACTATCGAAAAAACCAAAGAATATTAATCCTTGCAGTCAAGAAAGCTTCAAATCTAGAATGTATCACGGATCTTTGCGATTTATTTATTGCTTTATGACCTTTAACAATGAGGCCCCCATTGAGATACAGCACATTCATGTGTGTTGTGTTATTATTGTGATTTGAAGTTTTCGTGACTGCAAGAATCCATACTCTTTGGTTCTTTCGGTAAAGTCACGTGGGGTATAAAATAAAATAAATCGCGACGTTTGGGGCGCAACACATTTTATTTCATACCTACGTGACTACCGAAAGAACCAAAGAGTATTGTGTTTATGATTATTTGCGATTATGCACAAAGTGTATCGCGACTTGTTACTGGCTCTCTAGTTGTCTAGGGGTTTGTATTATCAGTCGTGACGACATCGATGAATCTCGCTTCAACATTCAAACGTAGGTCTACAATCTTGTCGCTGACATCCTTGTAGAGCTCTTTGGTCTTGGCCATGGTGGAGAGTTTGGAATCTGATTGATTGCTTCTGTGAACAGGTGTCTTTTATACAGGTAACAAGCTGAGATTAGGAGCACTCACTTTAAGAGTGTGCTCCTAGGAGAGGTGACGTCATCGCACTGAACGGCACACCTGACGTCACGTCCCCATTTTACTCCTCTACACATAATGAAATTTGATTTAAGTCTGACAACATTGATGTATCACATCGTGATGTGAGTGAAAAGGAATAACACCATTGGGTTTCACAATAGCTTCGTGTCTCTCTGTATGCTGAACGTCTTTCACACCGTACGTAGTCAACCACGTTCATCGCCATGTGTTAGGCTACTAAATACGGGTAAACTCTGGTTATCCGCGTCTCATTTGGGGATTGTTGAGTTTATCTACTTCTAATTTGGGGAAAGTGGCATTGCAACACCAAGCCCTGAACAGAGACGGCTAATTTATTGTCACGCACAGCGATGTCAGTGTACAAATTACTGCAAAAAAACACGGTGATAGTCAGAGGAACAGTGGCAACACAAGCCAACAATCTTGTCAGAATTATTAAATTGTACATTACATGCGATAACAAGTACATGTTCAAAACTTTGTGACGTGTAAGGGTTGGAATTCAAGCATACTTTCAAGGTGACACTGCAATGCACATGCTAACAGATGATACAATTGTTGCAAATGAAAACGTAATTGCAATACTCAAGCATGTTTTTACAGTTCGAATTTGTCTCAGAGGAAACATTCTATATCGCGACGGAATCCACGCACACACACATTACTAGGAATTGAGTAAAATTGCTTTAGAATTATTACTTAGAGAACACAATCATCTCCACACTCGTGCTTAAATGTGGGAATGACAGCCTTAGGGCTGAAAATAAGATTTCAGAGCTCACGGGAGTGAGGCCATTGTCTGAAAGGCACGGCCATTTTACAGCCTCGGGGATTCTACCGTTGGGCCTAGGGGATTTTGGCGCGGTTTCTGCTCCGATGGCATCCAGCGGTATCGGCCCCCGCTGAGGGTGATCCTACATCACTCCCTGAGGGGACCCTTCGCCGTCTCTCTCTCTCTGGGTTCCGCGCTGCCGTCAGCTCGACCGCGGAGCCTTCAACGGAACCCCATCACCACCGCCGGCCCGGTGAAGATTGATCCCGCGTCGATCGCCGTGCCCGAGGGCTCTGTGCCCGTCAGCGGTGCCGGCTCCTCCAGCGGCGTCCATAAAGTGTGGGGGGGGGGGGGCGCTTCCTGGTCGGGTGAGAGGAGACGCCTCTGCTGACGCCATGGGCGTTCGGACAGGCGGCCAACCTTGTACAAGCTCGACTGCCGTGGGAGTGGAGCGTGACCACCTCCGTAAATTGGGTGACCCAGTCCGCCCGAGGCCTCCTGCTCCTCCTCCTCTCATGGCTCTCTCGGACCTGTGGGTGAGTGAGTAGGTGGGTGAGTGGTTGAGTGATGGTTGAGTAAGTGGTTGAGCAAGTGGGTGGGTGAGTGGGTGGGTGAGTAGGTGGGTAAGTGGGTGACTGGGTGAGTGAGTGGGTGAGTAGGTGGGTGAGTGGTTGAGTGAGTGGTGGAGTGGGTGGGTGAGTGGGTGGGTAAGTGGGTGGGTGAGTGAGTGGTTGAGTGAGTGGTTAAGTGAGTGGGTGGGTGTGTAAGTGGGTGAGTGGTGGGTGGGTTGAGTGGGTGAGTGAGTGAGTAGGTGGGTGAGTGGGTAAGTGGGGTGGGTGAGTGAGTGGTTGAGTGGAGTGGGTGGGTGAGTAGGTGGTGTGAGTGGTTGAGTGAGTAGTTGGGTGAGTGGGTGGGTGAGTGGTTGAGTGAATGGTGAGTGAGTAGGTGGGTGAGTGGGTGGGTGGGTGAGTGAGTGGGCGAGTAAGTGGGTGGGTGAGTGGTTGAGTGAGGTGGGTGGGTGGGTGGGTGAGTGGATGAGTGAGTGTTTGAGTGAGTGGGTGGGGTGAGTGGATGAGGTAAGTGGGTGGGTGAGTTGGTTGAGTGAGTGGGTGAGCGACGTGGGTGAGTAAGTGGGTGGGTGAGCGAAGTGGTGGAGTGGGTGGGTGAGTGAGTGGGTGGGTGAGTGGGTGAATGAGTGGTTGAGTGAGTGGGTGGGTGAGTAGGTGGGTGGGTGAGTGGGTAAGTGAGTGAGTGGTTGAGTGAGTGGGTGCGTAGGTGGGTGAGTGAGTGGGTGGGTAAGTAAGTGGTTGAGTGAGTGGTGAGTGAGTGGGGTAAGTGGGTGGGTGAGTGGTTGAGTGAGTGGTTGGGTGAGTGGGTGGGTGAGTGGGGTGGTGAGTAGGTGAGTGGTTGAGTGACTGAGTGGTTGAGTGGGTGGGTGAGTAAGTGGGTGTGAGTGAGTGGGGTGGGTGATGGGTGGTTGAGTGAGTGTGGTGACTGGGTGGGTGACTGGGTGAATGAGTGAGTGGTGATTGTGGGTGTGTGGATGAGTGAGTGGGTGACTGGGTGGGTGAGTGAGTGGGTGATTGTGGGTGTGTGTGTGAGTGGGTGAGTGACTGGGTGAGTGAGTGGGTGGGTGATTGTGGGTGTGAGTGGGTGATTGTGGGTGATTGTGTGGGTGAGTGACTGGGTGAGTGAGTGTGTGAGTGACTGGGTGAGTGAGTGTGTGTGTGATTGTGGGTGTGAGTGGGTGAGTGACTGGGTGAGTGGGTGGGTGATTGTGGGTGTGAGTGGGTGATTGTGTGTGAGTGGGTAATTGTGGGTGTGAGTGGGTGATTGTGGGTGTGAGTGGGTGTGAGTGGGTGATTGTGGGTGTGAGTGGGTGATTGTGGGTGTGAGTGGGTGATTGTGGGTGTGAGTGGGTAATTGTGGGTGTGAGTGGGTGATTGTGGGTGTGGTGATGGTGTGAGTGGGTGATTGTGGGTGTGAGTGGGTGATTGTGGGTGTGTGGGTGTGAGTGGGTGATTGTGGGTGTGAGTGGGTGTGAGTGGGTAATTATGGGTGTGAGTGGGTGATTGTGGTGTGTGGGTGATTGTGGGTGTGAGTGGGTGATTGTGGGTGTGAGTGGGAGATTGTGGGTGTGAGTGGTGATTGTGGGTGTGAGTGGGTGTGAGTGGGTGATTGTGGTGTGAGTGGGTGATTGTGGGTGTGAGTGGGTGATTGTGGGTGTGAGTGGGTGATTGTGGGTGTGAGTGGTGTGAGTGGGTGATTGTGGGTGTGAGTGGGTGATTGTGGATGTGAGTGGGTGATGTGGGTGTGAGTGGGTGTGAGTGGGTGTGAATGGGTGATTGTGGGTGTGAGTGGGTGATTGTGGGTGTGAGTGGGTGATTGTGGGTGAGTGGTGTTGTGGTGATTGTGGGTGTGAGTGGATGATTGTGGGTGGATGAGTGAACCGGAGAATCGACCCCCTCCTACGGCGGAGGGCGTTCCGACGGCGTCTGCAGACCGCCTCTACCGGTGACGTCACCTGCACACTGGAACATCGGATCATGGCGTAAGGATTTGTACTATACACACTGCACCATAGACTCAACACTGCACCATAGACTTAACACTGCCCACAGACTCAACACTGCCCATAGACTCAACACTGCCCATAGACTCAACACTGCACCATAGACTTAACACTGCCCACAGACTCAACACTGCCCATAGACTCAACACTGCCCATAGACTCAACACTGCACCATAGACTTAACACTGCCCACAGACTCAACACTACCCACAGACTCAACACTGCCCACAGACTCAACACTGCCCACAGACTCAACACTGCCCACAGACTCAACACTGCCCACAGACTCAACACTGCCCACAGACTCAACACTCCCCATAGACTCAACACTACCCACAGACTCAACACTGCCCATAGACTCAACACTACCCACAGCTCAACACTGCCCACAGACTCAACACTACCCACAGACTCAACACTGCCTATAGACTCAACACTACCCATAGACTCAACACTGCCCATAGACTCAACACTACCCATAGACTCAACACTGCCCATAGACTCAACACTGCCCATAGACTCACACTGCACCATAGACTCACACTGCCCACAGACTCAACACTGCCCATAGACTCAACACTGCACCATAGACTCAGCACTGCCCACAGACTCAACACTGCCCACAGACTCAGCACTGCACCATAGACTCAACTTTGCCCATAGACTCAACACTACCCATAGACTCAACACTGCACCATAGACTCAACACTGCATCAAAGACTCAACACTGCCCACAGACTCAACACTGCACCATAGACTCACCCCTGCCTGAGTTGGAGTAGTGGTTGTAGTAGTAACTGACGGGTAGTTGTAGGGTAGCAGTATTTTTCGTAGATATAGAGGCGGTAGTAGTGATAGCAGTAGTCGTAGTAGTACCGTAGAACTGGTAGTAGTACAGGTAGTAGTTGTAGTACTGGTAGTAGTATTGGTAGTAGTTGTAGTACTGGTAGTAGTACAGATAGTAGTTGTAGTACTGGTAGTAGTTGTAGTACTGGTAGTAGTACCAGTATATTGGTAGTTGTAGTACTGGTAGTAGTTGTAGTACTGGTAGTACTGGTAGTAGTACTGGTAGTAGCTGTAGTACTGGTAGTAGTGCAGTAGTCGTACTAGCAGTACTACTGGTAGTACTAGTTGTAGTAGGCCTTGCAGTAGTACTAGTTGTAGTGTGAGTACAAGCGTACTAGTAGGATCGCTACTAGTTGTAGTACCAATTCTAGTAGTACTGGTACGTGTGGTAGTAGTGGTACGTGTGGTGGTACTGGTACGTGTGGTAGTTGTGGTACGTGTGGTAGTTGTGGTACGTGTGGTAGTAGTGGTACGTGCGGTAGTTGTGGTACGTGTGGTAGTTGTGGTACGTGTGGTAGTAGTGGTACGTGCGGTAGTTGTGGTACGTGCGGTAGTAGTGGTACGTGTGGTAGTTGTGGTACGTGTGGTAGTAGTGGTACGTGCGGTAGTTGTGGTACGTGTGGTAGTAGTGGTACGTGCGGTAGTTGTGGTACGTGTGGTAGTAGTGGTACGTGTGGTAGTGGTACGTGTGGTAGCAGTGGTACGTGTGGTAGTAGTGGTACGTGTGGTAGTTGTGGTACGTGCGGTAGTAGTGGTACGTGTGGTAGTTGTGGTACGTGCGGTAGTAGTGGTACGTGTGGTAGTTGTGGTACGTGCGGTAGTAGTGGTACGTGTGGTAGTAGTGGTACGTGTGGTAGCAGTGGTACGTGTGGTAGTTGGTACGTGCGGTAGTTGTGGTAGTCGCATTGTCTGTGCCTCGGCTGGAGCAGATGAGTCAACAGCTGTGGATCGTGAATCGTGGTTTCATGGTCGATTCCCCTTTTCGAGTCGATCCGGAAAAGTGCTGCAGGCTTGTAACGTCGATTCCTTGGAATCCAACGGAGATCGATTCGAGGGCAAGCGAATCGTTTGCTAAACAAGCGATTCCTTTGATCACGTGACACGCGCACCCTCCCCTGATTGGCTCACATCGCCTCATTCCTCAAACCCCCCCCCACAGCACGTGACAGCCCCTCCCCTCCACCGGTAGCATCGTGTCACGTGGTGTAGTGTGGAGTCTATATTACTGAAGTGTATATTTCGATTTAAAGCTTTCGTGACTGCAGGGATTCATCTTCTTTATTTTTTCGGTAAAGTCACGTAGAAGGGAAAAAATAAATAATAAAAATAAAACAAAATATTACATAATTAAATACTATTTTATTATGTTTTATTTTTTATTTTATTATTTCCCTTCTACGTGACTTTACCGAAAAAACCAAGAAGATACTGTAGTGTATAGTGCAGTGTATAGTGTAGTGTATAGTAGTGTAGTGTATAGTACAGTAGTGTATAGTAGTG
Organism: Lethenteron reissneri; assembly: GCF_015708825.2. NCBI lineage: Eukaryota > Metazoa > Chordata > Hyperoartia > Petromyzontiformes > Petromyzontidae > Lethenteron > Lethenteron reissneri. The sequence continues at coordinate 66,042 of NW_026890983.1, forward strand.
TAGTGTATAGTGTAGTGTATAGTGTAGTGTATATTACTGTAGTGTATAGCTGTGTAGTCTATATTACTGTAGTGTAAGTGTAGTGTATAGTAGTGTACTGTATGGTAGTGTATAGTAGTGTAGTGTATAGTAGTGTATTGTTTAGTACTGTAGTGTATAGTGTAGTGTATATTACTGTAGTGTATATTACTATAGTGTATAGTGTAGTGTATAGTAGTGTAGTGTATAGTAGTGTACTGTATAGTAGTGTAGTGTATAGTGTACTGTATAGTAGTGTAGTGTATAGTGTATAGTTTGTAGTGTATAGTACTGTAGTGGTGGGAATCTGATGTCGGGTGGTGGGGGGCACAATGACACATCCACAACTCACGCGAGATCTGACCCCCCAAAGAGAAGACCTTTATTTGTGAATAGCTCGGCGTTAAACTCGCAACAGGAAACTTAAAAGGCGATTTGAAGCTTTCGTGGCTGCAGGAATCCATCCTCTTTGATTCATTTGGTAAAGTCACGTGGGTAGAAATAAAATAAAACAAAACAAAAATATGTATTCACACCTACGGGACTTTACCGAAAGAACCAAAGAGTAAGGAAACTTAAACTGAGATGGGTAGATATTTCTCCGATCGGACAGCCCTTCCCTTCCTAGAGGCGGCCTTGCCTCTTCTTGTTTTTCTCCGGAATCTTCCACTTCGTCGTCTGCTGCTGCTGCCGCCGCTTCGTGTTCTTGCCGAGCTGCACTTGGGGGCTTCTGCTCACGGCCGCCGCGGCCGAGTGTGAGGCCGGAGACCCCCGCCGTCCTCCCTCCGCCTCCCCCACCTCTCCCTGTTCCGCTCTCCCCGTGTCCCCACGCTGCCCTGGCCCGTCGGGGCAATGGGGAAATCGTCAGGTCCAGCCGCCGCTCTATCGTGCGCAGGTAGCCTTGCAGCTGCAACGCATCTGCCGCCGTTATCGCCATCTGCCGGGGGGCGGCCTCCTCCGTCTCGGCCGCGTCGGGAGGAGGAGGACGAGGAGGAGAGGATTGCCCTTCGCAATCCTGTTGATGACAACAACAACAGCGCATTTTTAAATGCTCACCGCTAGTCTTGGCAAAGTGTATGCAGACCAGAGGTCGCAAACGGGTTTTGATTCCTTACCCGTACCCGTACCCGGCCACACCAGGGTCGCAAATGGGTACCCGTACCCGGCCGGGTACGGGTAGCCGGGTATCGGGTAGGGTATGGGTATCGGGTACCCGGCTGCGACCTCTGACGTGTCGGCAGCGACGACGCACGTCCAGTTTCAAGTGCCGTGAAAGAATCCGAGTGACAGCGGAGGGAGTTAGTGACATGGGTTAGCAGCCGTAGCAGTTGTAGAACATTACCACTGAAGGCCTGTGCAACAGAAGTTAGCAGCCGTAGCAGTTGTAGAACATTACACTGAAGGCCTGTGAAACAGAAGTGCCTGAGGCCTACAATAAACCTCAATCCGGCCCCGATGCCGCCGGTGGAATGCCGCCAATGTAACAAACAACAACAACAACGCTGTCAATACCGTATAGTAGGTTTTTACCATTTAAATTGGTACAAAACTGACACCATTATACAAGGCATCATGTTTGCAATAACCACAACACAAGCAGTCAAAATGGAAACAAAAAGAAACAAATAGTTCACTGCTTTAGCCCACCGGTGTGTTGAAGCCACAACATTTACAATTTGAGTACGACGTTTCGCTGGTAATTGCATCCAGCATCATCGGGCAATTCGCCAGAATGGTGAGGCTCTGCTGTCTCCCGTTCTTATATAGAAAAATATGAAACTATCACAAACACAACTGTCGGCAGTAGCAGAACATGCATGCCAACAGGGACACTCAATGATTTTGACAACGTGGAAGTGTTGTGTAAAACTAGTTACTACTGGCAAAGACTAATTAGAGAATCGATTGAAATTGAGAGAAACAGAATAACTTTAATCGCTCAGACAGCTACAGGCTTAGTGCGGCCTGGAAGCGTATTATTTGTAGTAAGTTCGAGGAGACGAGGTCGGAGTTGAGGCACACTCTGTTTATTAACTCAGTGACAGGCACAATAGTTGAAGGGGTAACGGCCCCTTCACCCGTACTATGGGAAACCCACCCTAGTACTATGCCCTCTGTCCTGTTCCCCAGTCCTCCTCTACTGGGCTACGGGAGGCTGACTGATCTGGCCCTGGCAAGCACAGATCTCGGCACCAGCTAAGCCGGCCTTGCCCTGCCAAGGGCAGAGGTCCGGGAGCTCTTGGGCCGCGCCGCTGGCTTACCCAGCTCGGCCCTGACAAGGGCTGCGAGACAGGGGAGTCCCAGGGCCTAATCTCCGAGTCTTCGATCTTCACTGGTCAGCTTCGTGTCGTACTGCCTCGAGCTCTCTGGCTCCCCGCCTTTTATAGGGATCCCCTCAGAGGGCTTGGGGGCGTGGGGGATCACGGATGCGGACGTCGGTGCGACCACCCGTGTGTGTGAGTGCACACACCTCTGTGTTTCTCGTCCGCCGTTTCTCCCGTAATAACCCCTACATATTAAATAAGATACATTACAATTCCTTATAAGGGAAACAACCACTAACTGATAACTAATGTAGCATAATCACAATAAAACACATTCCAAATGATTACTAATCTACAACTCGCATCGTAACAATAGCCTGATTACTAATCTAGTATTAATTACAATCACTCCCCCCTTGAATCTTTGCACCTGATGAGTTAATGAGTTAATGATGACGTCACCCTGCTGCTGCTCTATATAAGAACGGGAGACACAGCAGAGCCCCTCACCATTCTGGCGAATTGCCCGATGATGCTGGATGCAATTACCAGCGAAACGTCGTACTCAAATTGTAAATGTTGTGGCTTCAACACACCGGTGGGCTAAAGCAGTGAACTATTTGTCTTTGTCAACGTGACACTTTTTACTGATTGGCCGTGTCGGGTGGTGGAGGGTTACGACACATTTATAAATAACGCGATCTAAACCCAAAAACGTTGATTATGATAACATTGGTCGCGAAAGCCTATGTGTTAAACAAAAAGAAACAACTCTGATGATAATAATATGCACTGTCCTTGAAGTTGTCTCAGGTGTGGACCAATCAACTTCAAGGACAGTGCATATTATTATCATTATCAGAGTTGTTTATTTTTGTTTGCATTTTGACTTCTTGTGTTGTGGTTATTGCAAACATGATGCCTTGTATAAAGGTGTCAGTTTGTGTACCAGTTGAAAGGGTAAAACCCTACTACTATATTTTGCCACTGCTAAGGAGATGTCTCATAGTGCTGTCAATACCGGCGCTTGGCTCGGCTGCCCGGCAGCTCGTCCCTGAGAGCGCCCATCCCCAGGTGCCACATCTCGGCCAGGTCGAGAGCCAGGCTGAGGCACCCCACGGCATACATCACGTGCAGGAAGACGGTCTTCTCCGTGGGCCTCGACACGAAGCAGTCGACGAAGTGGACGCAGGGGTAGCGGCGGGGGCACACAAAGCGGGGGATCACCTCCAAGCCGTACATCACGTACTGGCCCAGAAGGAAGCCCGCTTCGGCCACCGTGCGCAGGACGAGCTGCAGCGCGTAGGCCCACATGAGGCCGTCGGCCCTGATAGCGCGACGCCCGTCGTGCCGTCTGTAGTCGTTCTTCTTGGCCTCGTCGGGAAACTCCCCTCCTTGATCGCCAGGCGAGCTCTCTGACCTGCGGATAACGACGCGGGAGTAAAAGTTAAACATCTCCTTCTCGCAAGAACAAAGAGCGGAATGAAGGTTTTTTTGGGGGACTTCGCCGTTCTTATCACGGTTATCGTCGTCGCCGTAACTTCACTAGGCCTAGTAGTAGGTTTTTACCCTTTCAACTGGTACAAAAACTGACACCTTTATACAAGGCATCATGTTTGCAATAACCACAACACAAGCAGTCAAAATGCAAACAAAAAGAAACAACTCTGATAATGATAATAATATGCACTGTCCTTGAAGTG